>NW_006442512.1:3304418-3321512 GCF_000325575.1 Pteropus alecto
AATTTCCCCAAGCCTTTAACACTGCGTACCCACACCCTGAAAGGAAAACAGATTTAAATTGAATTCCTTGAACACTCAGGGGCTCTCTCATTCTCTTTGAGAGGAGACCACATCTGTCTGTGGAGCATTATTCCTTCTCTAATAAACTTCCCTTATGTCTCTAACTTCAGTGCACACTTGCATTCTTTCCTGTGCAAGGACCCTCTCTCTGGTGTAGGACTTGAGTCCCCACTTGGGGAAATTAGCTTCCTCCTGCATCAGAGGCAGCATGAGGAATGATGAGATGAAGATGAGGCAACTGGCCACCACAGAGAGATTCAGGGGTTAAAAGAACAGAGATGTCCAAGGGGTGTTTGACTTTAGTTCTGTCTTGCAGTTCGCAAGGTCTTCTGTCCCATTGCTTCAGCAAGTAAATCATCAGTAAAATCTGCATCACTTGTTGGTGATTTGCGGAGTCCTATTTGACTCTGGGGGGATGTGATCAAATGCTGATTCCTGCTCCAGCGTGGGCACAGCAATAGCAGAGACTCGGTCACACCTGTGTTCCACCTAAGCTAAAGGTGTTCCACTTGGTCTACAGCCATGTCACCCTGAACAAGCCCGATTCCAGCTGATCTCGGAAGCTAAGCAGGATCAGGCCTGGTTAGTACTTGGATGGGAGACCACCTAGGAAGACCAGGTGCTGTAGGTGTAAAAATTAAAAAATTAAAGATTGTAAGCTGATAAGATCCTTGCAATTTGTGAGGTGAACCGAGGGTTGCCTTGCCTAAATACGATTTTTTTAATTAAAAATAAAAAAATAAAAATAAAGGTGCTCATTTAAAAGGCTATTCTTTATTCTTAGATAATGTCCTTCCCTTCTTTCATGAAATGATGGAATTTTTTTTACATTCTTATTTAACAAAATTAAAATTTCAACCTAGTATTACCTCCCCCTTTTAAAAACACTTCTTCACCGGTCCTTGAAATCCCGAAATCTAATAGGATGCCACACTTGGAAGGTCCTGCACCTCAACCAATCTTACCAAGGTGGAAATGCAGAGACCACTTTCCAGGAGAGTGACTCTCCTTTTCATAAAGCTTCTGATATTTCTGCTTCAACTTGTGCTACTGCACTACTCACTGTACCATCAGGAAGGCTGGCACAATCTTTTATCAATGAAACCAGCCCTTGTAAGCACCAAATGAAGGTTTTATGGACACTTTATGTCCTTGGACAAACTTCCTGTTTTTTTCCTGAATAAGCATCAGACTTAGAAGTATATGTATTTTGGCTGGATATTCAGTTCACAATAATACAGGAAAGAGTCATGAGAACTACACAAATTGACTAAATATTAAACCAGATTGTATTCAGAGCCTGCTACATGCTGCTGGACACGGGAACCTGGCTGATCAGTATATGGCCAGGCCAGACCAGACCAGGGAAACCTGCCTAAATACCAGGAGCTGTGAAGGTCCAAGGCAGTGCTGCAGAGATGCCCTCACTGATCGTGGAAGAAAGAGAAGGGAAGGGCACTGCACATCATGGCTGGGAGGAGACTTCCCAAAAGATGTCATGAGAAATCTAGGACAGATGTGCCACGAGGAGCCTGCAGTTGTCTATGACTAGCAAAAGCTGAAAGCAGTCTGAGTGTTCATTACCAGGGGAGTAGGTAGGTAAAATGTGGAGAGATTCAGCATTTAGAAGCAATGAACTTGATGTACTCATGGCAACATGAATGGAAATTTAACAACAAAGTGCTGAGTGGGGAAAATGAGATAGAATGAGCTCTACGACATAATATCATTTATATAAATTTAAAACAACAGCAACACACACTTTATAAGACATATAAACAAGAAGAATGTATTCTAGGCAGGCAAGTACTGGCAAGAGAAAAGGTAAATTAAAAACGAACAAAACAGGGGAGATTCCATGTGCAGTGTTAGCACGTCTGCTTTACGCGCAGAAGGTCCTGGGTTTGCACCCCGGGAGCGCGCCTCGAGCTATGGGAGGAGACGCCCCACCTTCAGAGATCCAGTTCTTAAGGGGAAACGGCAACATCCATAGGTCAGGGATGGAAGGAAGGGTGGGAGGAGGATTTAAAGAAGAGAAAAAAGAATGAACAAAACAAAAAAGAGGGCTGTGTGGACTGATGATGATGGTATATGCCAAGAATCAGAGGTGGGAGGATTAGTATATTTCCACTACTGTGGCCTAAAATCATAGCAGCATTAAGTAGCCACACTAGGTTTTTTTTTCCTTATATTCCTACCACCCTCATCCAATACCCAAACAAATGCTTTTTTAGACCTAAATACAGGACTCCACACTTCGTCCTATTTTAGTTCATCTTAGCATATCTCGTCTATTTTTCCATGCTATTGAGCTCTTTATGGATCCCAATTTTGTTATCCATGATGATGCCTATTCTTCCTACCTTGATGGTATGTAGAATTAAGGGCCATGTGACATCTGCATTCTCCTTATAGCTTTTCTCATTCAACTCTTAAAAGGCAGACACTCTAGACCAGACTCTGTACCAGGTACAGGCAATACCAATAAGTAAAGAAAAGGTTCCTATACTCAGGGAGCTCACAGTCTGGAAGAGAGAAACATGAAAACCCAAGGTTACGATGCATCAACACTATTGCTGCAAAGCAAGGGACATGGGTGCAGAGGGAGGAAGAGCATCCAGGTCACACTGGGGGTTTAGGGAAGGTGTCCCAGAAGGGGTAGAACTTAGGCTGCAACTTGATAGAAAAGGAATCAGCTGAGAGAGAGACCTGGAATGAGAGCCAACAGGAGAAGTGATCCTGCAAGCAAGAGTGAGCGTTCATGTCAGTGTTGGCCTGCCCTATCCCCATTCCAACATCTCCCAGAGTTGGTTCTTTATGTTTCCTCTGGAAAGCTGCCTTAGCCATTGTTATTCTATGTGCTTTGGGAAAGGTTGATTCTAACTCCAACTCCAGAGACAGGCACATGACTCAAGACTTAGACCATCAGAACATCATCTTCTTCTGATCACTGTGATTGGTTAGTGGATGGGCACTTGAACCAAGGCAAGCCAATCAGGTCCAACCAGAGCTAATCCTGGGACTTTGCTTGAGCACCAATGTAAGACGGATGCTCTTTTCTGCTGAATTTGCTCCTGAGAGGATGTAGCACTCCAGAGCTATGGCAGCTATCTTGCCACATTGAAGAAAAGCCAGCCAGAGAATAGAACCAATAAAGAAGAAAGTGAGCCGAGAGATAGAAACAGCTTTCTAATGACTGCTTGAGCCCTTGGATCCAGCCATGCCTGAAGCTGAGCCAGATCTATCCCTGTACGTTCAGTTACATGAACCAATAAATTTCCTTTTTATTTAAGTCAGTCGGAGTTGGGTTTTCTGTTCCTTGCAATTTAAAGAGTCCTGACTGGTCCAAAGTGACAGAAAATTAAGTCAGACAAATAGGCAAGGGCCACATGGGAATTTAGATTACATCCAATGGGATAAGCGTAGAATGAAAGAATCTAAAGCAAGCAATAAAATTTCACGATTTGCATGATTCACATCAGAGATCACTATGGTGGCCAGGATAGAAAATGAGACCAGAGGCAAGGAGGCCAGTTAGGAGATTAATGCAGTAATCCAAGCAAACAAAGACAGCATCCTAAGCTAAGAAGAGTTAGGAGTCTTAGTTCGATGTGCTATAACAAATCACCATAGACTGGCCGGCTTAAACAATATTTAATTCTCATAGCTCTGGAGTCTGGAAGTCCAAGATTGTGGTATTAGCATGGTCAAGTTCTTGATGAAGGTCACCTTCCTGGTTTACAGATGGCCTCCTTCTCATTGTACCCTCACATGGTGGAGAGCAGAGAGAGAAGCAAGCTCTCCCATGTTCCTTATGAGGAGACTGATCCCATTCGTGAGGGCTCCACCCTCATGACCTAATTACCTCCCAAAGACCCCATCTCCAAATATTGTCACATTGGGGATTAGGATTTCAACATAAAATCTTTGAAGGAACACAAACATTCATTCAGTCCATAACAGAAGGAAAAGAAGAATGGCTCTATAAGAAAGGTAATAGATGGGATCCACTGGATTCAGGAATGGACTAAAATTGAGGGAGACATGGGGATAAGGGAAAGGGAAGATTCTGGAATAATTCTTTGTTTTCTGATACAGGTGACTTTATGGTCCACGTGACCTTCCTAGAGATGTAGAACACTGGAGGGCAAAACAGGTTTAGAGGAGAGGAGAAGGAAGTGATGGAAGTGGGAAAGAAAGGGCAATGATGCCTTCAGTTTGGGACACGTTGATTTGAGGTGCCTGTGAAACATCGAATGAAGTGTCCAACACCAATGAGTCCATAGGTCTGGGATTCAAAAAACAGGTCCATGGCAGTAGTATTGGGTCAGAAACGACTTCCCAGAGGAAGTGATAGCTGAGCTAAGAACCCAAGAACAACTTAGAGAGAGCCAGGTGAACAGGAAAGAGGAGAGAGTGTTTTAGGTAGAGGACACTGTACACAAGGACCCCAATGCCTGAGAGGGCTTGACTTCTGCTCTGACAGTCTAGCCATCATTTTGAAGATAATGAAGGAAATGGAAATCCTAAAAAATTCAGCACATGCACCTATACAGGCATCTCTTATGAGTCCCCAGGAGTGCTGGAAGAGAGAGAAAGTGGCCGGCATACACGAGACCAGCCATGGGAACTAACAAAAGCCAAAGGTATTTTCTTGTCAACCTTGAGCAGCTAGGCAGTAAGACATAAGCAAAGAATAGCTAAAGCTGTTGCAAGAATGAATTTCCTTTGAAACATCACAAATGAAAAACAAAATCCTCTTAACCTAGTGACAGCTCCTGATGGAATAAAGCACTTTCTCTAAAACTACCCACAAATTAACAAAACCATAATTAGGATTACTAAATGAACAGATCAGAATTCCACAGAGAAAATATTTACTCAGGCAGAAACTCCTCGATTCAATAGCTCTTTCAATTAATTTTTTCTAAAGTTTTGGATTTCCACTTACTAATCTGCTGGTATTTGGAAGGATTTGTAAACCTCTTGCTAAGTAGTTAAAAAGTGTAAAATGTCTTCGCTGGAAAGCTCTTTTGGGATCTTCGCAAGAATATACAGAGAGGAGCGAGGTGTCTGAAGTGCTTCCTTAAAGCCAACTGGACACCACTCTCTCCAGGGCTAGTTCACCTCCCACTGAAGTATGCCTGGCAAACTGTCTCGAGCAGCCTGGGATTGCCGCTTGCCTTGGTCAATGCTAACGTGGCGGTTGACCCTGCAGGAGGGATGGAGCAAGGCTAGGAGCCTTCTTCTGTAGAACTGAGGCTCCATCTGGAGGAAGCTAATGGGTGATTAGAGTTGATGGGGATTACATAATGAAGATGGACTGTGTAGCTTTGAACATGGTAGTGAATCAAGTCTGGGCCACATAGAGCACTAAAACTTGGATTACCCGAAGATTTTGATTAGTAAGATATCCTTTGATATGGAAGGTGAGCAAGGCCTTACCCAGAGCTCTAACCCACCTACCAGCACCATCTCCTGCCACAATCTGTTCCTCACCCCATCTTCCCATATACTCACGTACGTTCCCACCCACACAGGTCTCTTTCTCCCTCTCCATACTCACCTTTGTGCCCTCTATTTTGAACATTCTTTTCTTTAAAGAAAGGAATGGTCAGGCTAGAGAACACAGTGTAGAAGTATCCAGTGTGTCATGTGGTTCAGAACCCAGGCCTGGTTCTCTCCCAGTGGGCGCTTTTCTTCTACCCTCACCAACTTGGAAGCAAGACTCAACATTTCTCTTTTTTCCTCCAAAGAAAATCTACTGCACAGTTAGAAACTGGAGGGTCGCATTGCAGAGCTCATAGCACAGTCAACAGAAATTCCAATTAGACATCGCTTCTCTCCCGGCAAAGTTTCTCCTCAGCCACACACAGTCCCCTCCCCCTTGACCTTTCTCCACAAAGCTTCTGTCTCCACTGCCACACCACCCTCCATATATTTCCATCTCTTTCTGCAGAGCAGTTTAACTCTTCCCTGCCTTTCTTCCATATTCTTTAGAAGACAGTGGAGCGTTGTAAATAAAAAACAATGCTTTTCTGCATCACACCTTTTTCCTTGTGAATGAGTGCCAGAGCTCCTGAGGGGCGCAGTTCGGGGCCTGGTGGAGGATGAGCGGTCACTCTGGCTGCCGGACTTTCTAAGAGCCACCTGAGTACTCCTGTCCAGGCAGCCTGGGACAGACTGAGGCTGCGCTGAGGTCCTTCTGAATACCCTAGCAGAGGCAATTCCACCCAGATGGACTCAGGCCCCGCATGGGTAAATGCCTCACAGACCATAAGAAACAGGCCGAGACTAAAGCAAGAAAGTGGAATAATCGATTTTTACAGGAAAAAATGTCCATGCTTCAATTGCCTGAGAGCGATCTCAAAAACCTGTAAAATCTAAGGTCCCAGGACATTTCTACTGTATTCAAACGTGTCTTGGCAAAAGGAGACAACCGCGTCCTTTCTCTCTCCCTCAAGCCTCACCCACTCATTTCCACCTGGAAAAGCTGGAATTGCCATGCCAATCCAAGTCAGGTAACTTGGATCCTCCCAATATAGCTGTTTCCACAGGGGTGGGCCTGAAAGCTTCTGGCGGCCAAATTAAGCTGAGTCTTTAGTATCTATTTGTACCCATATATTACTCTAGGAAAAAAAATAAGTATCACTCTCACTCCATGGAGGAGGAGAGAAAAAATATATCTAATGGACTGGGGTAGCCCCAGAGATACGTCTCACTTCAGAACCCTTAGAGATGGCTCATCTTAATGGCACTCGAATCTAAGCCTATGATTTAGAGTTACCAGGGGCTGGGATGAGAGTGAGGAGCAGTGGTTTTCTCCTGTCTGGTGGGAACTGCTTGATATTTTTATATACCAGCAGGGGGCAGCGGTGAGCAAAAACCAGAGTAGTTTATAGGCTGACTTCTGCATTACAGTTGTCCTCTCTTATCCACCAGGAAATGTGTTCCAAGACCCGCAGTGGATGCCTGAAATCACAGATAGTTCTGAACCCTGTATACACTATGTTTTTCCTATACATACATACCTTTTCACTTAAAGGAAACACTTTACTGCTTCCCTTTGACATATCCAAATTGCCAGCATCACTACTCTTGCACTCTGGGGCCATTATTAAGTAAAATAAGGATGACTTGAACACAGCACTGCATTACTGCAACAGCTGATCTGATAAGCAAGATGGCTACTAAGTGTCTAAGGGCCGGGGAGTGTTATACAGTGCGGATATACTGGACGAAGGGATGAGTCACGTCCTGAGCTGGACAGAAGATTTCATCAAGGCACAAGATTTCATCACGCTACTTAGAATAGTGCTCAATTTAAAACATGAATTGTGTGTTTCTGGAATTTTCCATTTAATATTTTTGGATCACAGTTGCCTGCAGGTAACTGAAACCACGGAAAGCAAAAGCACAGATTAGGGGGACGCCATACTGGAAACTTTGGGAATACCAAGGAGGGCAGCCCTTGGAAGGATGGGACTTCTGCTATTCAGATCGGGAAGGAGGGAGGTTCAGAGCCTTCACATGCTGAGATATTTTTGTTTGGGAGAATTTTATCTGCAGAATCCACCAAGTTGAATGTTGTCAGATATTTACACAGATATTTACATTGATTAAGATATGCATCTGACAGATAATACTTTCTAAGATGGCCACAGCAATGTCACCCACCCCGCAGATCCTTCTGTGATGTAACCCTGCCACACCTCCAGCAGGGGGTGGAGTTTATTAGCTCATTGTATCTGAGTTGTCCTATGTCTGTTTCAACCAGTAGAATATAGCAGAAGTGATATTGTGTCAGTTCTAGGCACAGCTTTTAACTAACTGCCCTGGTAGCTTCTGCTGCTTGCCTCTTGGAATGCTCGCTCTTGGGATATTGTTTTTAGAACTCAGTTACTATATTGACTATATTTTCTTATATTCTGTTTTCTTGATGCTCTGTAGGGCCTGGATCCTACAGAGACTGCCCCTCCAAGAGTTAGCTAATTCGTAGAGCCTCTCTTGTGAGTGTATCTTTGATACACAAATCAACCAATCCAACTTCCAACCACCTCCTTTATCAAATCCTCACATAGCAAACCAATATTTCCCTTGCCCTAAGTCATCCCAGAGCCAAGTACCAGACAACAAAGGGCCACCCCTATACCCAGAGCCTACCAAAATTACTCAAACCATCCAATCCTGATTAGATTTTGTAGTTTACAGAAACTTACTCAGCCTACCTACCCTGCCTCACCCATTTCTTCCTGCAAAAACCCCAATAAAGTGCTATGTTCTCCTCTCCCCTTTTTCTGCCTCCTGACCTAACCAAGTGCTTCTTCATGTGTCCCTGCATGACATGCAATGCTTCCTGTTTCTAGGGATCTAGAGTAATGCAAGCTTCTTCCTCCCTGACAATCATTTCCATGTCTGCACATTTTACCATATGTGATTTAAAACAAATCTTGGTACAGCTACCAAGCTGTGAGAAACCCAAGCCATGTGGAGAGGCCACCTGAAAGCATGACAGTCAGTATCCCAACTGAGATCCCTGACTACAGCCTGTGTCAGCTGTCGACCATGTGAGTGAGCCCTCTTAGACATTCCACACAAAGGGCCACAGCTCCAGCCAACTTCTGACTGCAACTGCATGAAATACCCTCAGTGAGAACTGCTGAATAATAAATTGTGTTTTAAACCACTCTGTTTTGGGGTGGTTTGATACATAGCAATAGATAACCAGAACTTGCATGATGTTCTTTCACTGAAGGATCAATTCCTATAAGATTAAGTTCCCATAAATGGTACTATAACTCCGTGATACTCAAAGACTGAGCATCACCTGGAAGCTTGTTACAAATGCAGTATTTCAGCCTCATCTCAAACTTACTAAACCAGAGTTAGCTTTTAACAAGAGCCCCTGATGAACGGAAAGCACATTAAAGTTTAAGAAGCACTGCTGTAGCAAATATTGGTTATACTCTGCCCAGCTCCCCTTGGATCCTTGAACTGGTTCTCTGAGCTCCTCCCCCATCTCCTGTCTGGGAGCTTTAATCCTAAGAGCTTGCACCTGTGATCTTCTTCAGACAGTTGCCCTTGGGTTCCTGGAGCTGCTTTGCCTGTACATGGTGACAGCCAGAACTGTCTGGGAATTAATGTCCCCTGGGATAGCCCACACAATGACTGACTAGTATGGTAGTATGAAAGCCCAGCTCTCTTGCATCAAGGTGGAACAAACTTTAAATTAAAACAACAACAACAGCAACAACAACTTGTAATTTTCTCCAGCGCTATCCAGGATCAGTTTGCAACTTGGACTTTGCCTGACATTTCACTCTTGGTTCACTTTCTCCTCCTCCCTGTCTGCTTCCCCGAAGCCCTTTCCAATTTCTCTTAGGAGTTCTTCCTTAATAAATTTCTTGCGCATGAGCCCTCATCTCAGGGTCTGCAACAGTACCTAGGACAGGTAATATAGGAATATTTCTCCTAATCAGCATTGCGCTATCACATCCTAGTCACACAGGTTGCAGACACTGGCTAACACACCAGAGCAGATAGGATTAGGTGAGGGGAAAGGGGTGGGAAGGAAAAGGAAAAGATGAGACAAGACAACTTTTTTGAAGAGCTTTGCCATAGAGAGGAACTAAAAATGATGCAGTAATTGGAGAGAAATGCAAGTTGTTAATTATATTGCTGTGCAACCCATTACTCCAAAACTTAGCAGCTTACAACAACAAACACTTATTATCTCACACAGTTTCTGGAGGTCAGGATTCCTTAGGGTTGTCTTGGCTCAGAGTCTTCCATGAGGTTACAGCCAAGATGTCAGCCAGGGCTGCAGTGTCATCTGGGACTGGAGGATCTGCTTCCAAACTCACTCACACAGCTACTGGCCAGAGGCTTCAATTCTGCCCCACTTAGGCGTCTCCATAGGGTTACTCATGACATTGCCTCCCCCAGAGTGAGTGATGAGACAGGTGTTTGTCAGTGTGTAGGCAAGAACTGAGAAAGATACGCTATTCATAGTTGGTAAAACTCCTTAACTCTTGGAGTGGGATTGATGGGCATAGGACATGGGGATGATGAAGACAGACTTCTACTTTATATACTTCTAAATGTTTTTTTTTTAATTTTAAAACATTAAAAGTGAAAGCTTAAATGAATTGTCAGTAGTTGGTAATGAATAAAGGTAAGTCCACTGCAAAAATATCTATGAAAAAGAGAAATGACAAGGATAGAAAATTTGCATTGGGTCATAAAAGAATATGTGGATCACTTTAAAAAATATGGAGACGATTTTAGAGGCATGCATCGGCCTCGTGCAAGAGTTCTGGAAGCACACTGTGAAGGGGGCGGGATTCCTGCTCCTCTAAGAAAGCCCAAAGCATTCTGGGAACCTTCTCTCCCTTCCATTTGCTCTCCCACCATAGGGAGACATTAGCTCTGACCAGCTCTGCAGGGCCTTCTTTCACCAGCTGCCTGCCTTGGACCTGACTATAAGCTTTCTGGTCTAATGCTTCCTACAGCACGTGTGACCATTTGCCCTGGAAGTAGAGTCCTGACTCCTCCAGCAGAGACAACAACTGAAACAATTCAGTCCTAGATCAGCATTAGGCCCTAAGAGCAAGGACATGTGAGTGATTTAGTATTTGCTCCAGAAAGGTACCTACCCTCTGCAGGTGGCCCTACTAGAGAAATCGCCACATTACCCAAGTTCAAGGAGGCAAAAGTGCTGTCTTGAGCCTGATCCCCTCTCCTAACAGTCTCTGCAGCTAACTGCCAGGCAGCAGAGTGATCCTGGCTGTGTTAACGACAATATTACTCTCAGCATGACCTTTCACTCAAAAGCCTCCTCTCTAGGCATAACAGACACTCAAGGCCCCTTATCATACCCTGATATGGGGTGACTCAGGGAGAAGCAGGAGCAGCAGAGGCTTGTGGAAATGGCAGCACCTTGGGGATCTGCACCTGTGTCAGGACAGTGAGAGAACAGAGGGCTTGGTGGCCTGAAATGAGAGCCATATGGCATAAGGGAAAGCACTCAGAGATTGAGGAGACCGTGGGGTAGGATTGAGCCTGGTAGTTTTGTGTGCCCCCTTAGACAAAGGCAAATGGGGCCTCTCTCTAGGGTCTCGTGACTTGGAGCAGTGCTCTGAGAAGTGTGGTGTGTGGTGCAGTGCTAATCCACAAATGGCCTGTTACTGGTTCTTGATGAATTACACACGGAAACTGAGAGTGATTTTATAACTGTTGAATCTTTTAAAATCTATTTTTGTATTTCGTATGGCTTTTTTTATTTCATTTTTCTAGTGATCTATTTTTCTTGCATTTTTTACAAAAAAAATTGGTTTGTTTTAGGATTCGAAAATTCTAAACCAATCCTGCCCCACAGAAAGTTTACGAAGCCCTGCTTTAGAAGATCCCACATATCACAAATATCACAGATGATTAAGGATCGTATGCAATCTGGTGCTTTCACTGGCAGAGTGCAGCCAGCCGATAACAACACCATCCGGCCCCAGCTATTGCCCAATGTCCTCAATATAAAAAGCAACTATGTCTGAATGTCACGAAGGCTTCTGGGTTGTGCTTCTGCCAACATCAGAGACAGACACTGCTTCAGAGCAAGAGGAAGATTTGAGTGACAGAAACACTTAGGTAAAAAAAAAAAAAAAAAGACAAATAAATTAACTTGTCAAATCCTTTTTCTCAGATATGTGAATGTAGCAGTTTCTTGCAGAGTAAAGTACTACTTCCCAGTAGGGCCACACATTCATCCTCATGCTTCTCTTTGTGCTCCAATTTATGGTCCAGGGGGCACTCACCAATTAGTGTAGTACTGATAGTTACATATGATGGCTGAGGAATATTTTGCAATATAAACACTTTATTTTTACCTTTAAATCTGTATATATGTAAGTATAGTTGTAACATTTGTGATGCTAATTCTTCACATCACTGCATGAATCTAGATATTACTTTAAGAGATGGTGAAATTTATAATGCAAGATAAAAATTTATATTGTAAAATTGAGATATTTTATAATATTTTTTGCAAAAGTGATCATTTGTCACATACAACTCCATTAAAATATTTGAACAGTATATGTACAAGTCAAGGTTCATTTCCAAGTTTAAGTATTATTTTTAAGATTTTAATGACAATCCCACTTATTACTGAACCTTTCTCCAAATTGGTATTAATTTTAGAAGTTATCAAAGAATCATATTCTCAAATGTAATTTGACTCAAATTACAAAGACTCGAAAAAGAGAGTCTAATTCGTCATCATCAAAAGAACATAAATTGTGCCATAATATTGATTATAACAATATAATTAAGTAAATTTGCAATAAGGAAGGCAAGAAAAATAAAGTTAATGAAAAAATATGTAATAGTTTATGATTTATGTATAACTTAATTTCAGTACTTAACCTAAACATCACCAGCCAACCAATAGAATATCCAAATATGTGCAAAAATAAACAATTAAATTCTGTCTCAATTCTCCCAAGAAGACATACAAATGGCCAACAAATATATGAAAAGATGCTCAACATCATTAGCTATTAAGGAAATGCAAATCAAAACCACAATGAGATACCACCTCACGCCTGTAAGAATGGCTATTATCAGCAAGACAAGCAATAACAGGAGTTGGAGAGGTTCTGAAGAAAAAGGAACCCTCAAACACTGCTGGTGGGACTGCAAATTGGTACAGCCCCTATGGAAAATAGTATGGAGGTTCCTCAAAAAACTAAGAATCGATCTACCATATGATCCAGCAATCCCTCTCCTGGGTATTTACCCCAAAGACTTGAAAACCAAGATCCGAAAAAATATTTGCACACCAGTGTTCATAGCAGCATTATTCACTGTGGCCAGGACATAGAAGCAACCAAAGTGTCCTACAATAGACGATTGGCTAAAGAAGCTGTGGTACATATATACAATGGAATATTACTTAGACATAAAAAGAGATGAAATACTGCCATTTGCAACAGCATGGATGGACCTTGAAATAATCATGCTAAGTGAAATAAACCAGACAGAAAGAGACAAACAAACAGGACAAACAGAGACTCATGGACATGGACAATAGACTAGTATCAGAGGGTAAGGGGAGGGAGTAGGGAGGAGATAGATGGGGTAAAGGGGGTCAAATATGTGGTGACGGAAAGAAATCTAACTATGGGCGGTGAACACACAATGCAATATATATATATATTACTGTTAAATTGTACACTCAGGCCTTTTGAGCCACACTCCTCTTGCTCAGGCCCACTTCCATGTCTGGAGGTGTACTTTCTCTTCTAATAAAGCTTAAAAAAAAAATTGGACACCGGAAACTTACTGGATTTTGTTAACCAATGCACCATAATAAAAATTAATTTTAAAAATGTAAAAAATAAAAAATAAATAAAATTATTTAAAGACATAAAAAAAATCTGTCATCCTTACTGCATTGCCAACTTTCATTTATACAAAAAACATAGTGTTACACTTTTTAAAAACTTTTGACCTTATGAAAGTACATTTTTTTAGGTAAGAGGAGAGTATAATTGTATCTAATTGTTTATTGGCTTCATTTATGATTTTAAATATTAACATATATACTATGTGGGCCTCCATTTCGTATAGAGGCCCGCTTAGAGCTGCCTGCCTGACCTAGGTCAGGGCTGCCCAACTGCTGACTGGACATTAGTAAGTTCATACCACATTTTAATTCACTTCAGAGAAAGAGAGCATCAGGTGGATGGAGATGTGTCTGGAAGACAAGCTCCAGAAAAAAAGACATGGTTTTTAGAAATATTAGACATAGTTTTTTACTTGCAATCGATTCCATGTCTCATTTACTCCTCAGTTAGCAGAGATTTTTGCCTGGCTTTGGCTTAAGACCACTGTAGGTATGAAGACAGTGGATGTCTGTAAGGGCCACCTCTGTGATCCTCTTTGCGCGTATCACTTCTTTGATCCTGGAGGGACAGGATCTGAACTCTGCTGAGAGGGAATGCCTCTGTCCCAGATGGTCACTCCTCCAAATCCTGCTCTGGAATCACTGCTGCTAGTCAGGGGCAGGAACTCAGAAGCCTTCCAATCACCCACACGGCCCCAGGCTCAAGGTGCAGACCTACAGCTGACCAAAAAGATCACAGTTTACCTCAGGCCTCTGGGCTGTGAGCCCTACGAGAAAGTTCTGACACATTGTTTCTCGGCTGAGAGGCATTTGCTTTGTTTCCAGGGTGTTTGTGTACGTGTGTGCGCACGCGCACGCATGCAAGCACGTGTCCACACACATAGGCACCATGCATGTACCTCTACGATCAATGCTGCAGTGGGCCCTTAAGGTGGATGCTTTTGTTTCTCTGGAATAGATTCCCAGGAGTGGGCTTGCTAGGTCAAAGAGCATATGTATTTTTAATTTTAATGGATTTTTCCCAATTGATTTCCAAAAAGGCCATAATAATTTACGTCTCCACCAGCAATGATTAAGAGCACACTTTTCTCTCACATGCAATAGGTGTAGACATTCTTATTAATTTTGCCAGCCCAAAGAGTTCCAGCTACTATCTTATTACTTTAATTTACATTCCCCAGAATTCTTATGAATTTGAGCATCTTTTCTTACAGATGAATATTTTTTTCTATTCATATCATTATCTAGTCATATCATTCTCCATTGGGTTGTTTGTCTTATCAATTTGTAAGAGCTCTTTGTATATTATAGCTATCAACTGCATTACAGATATTTTTTCCCTATCTAATGCTTGTTTTTTGACATTGCTTGTAGTATCTTTTGCCATAAAAATACTTTAAATATATATATGTATATATATATATGCAAAAATATCTATCTTTTTCTTCTCCTAGCTTTCCAAAGTTGGTTGAGAAGGTCTTCTAATCCTTGTTTACATGAGGCTGCCTTGCCAAAATTTTTATTGACATATAACATACATATGAAATAATGCACATATTTTCATGGATTCATGAATACACTCACATAACCGGGACTCAGATCAAGAAACAGAACATTCCTAGCACCCTAGAAACTCCTTCATGTCTTCTTCCAGTCACTACCCTACCTAAAGATTAATCTCTACTCTGACTCCAACATCATAGGTTAGTATTTGAACTTGATTAAATATGCACTCATATGCACTCTTTTGTGTCTAGCTTCTTTAACTCAACATTATATTTGCAAGATTCATCCATGTCATTCACTCATTCTCATTGCCGTGCAGTATACCTTTATATAAATTACCACATTTTATTTGTTTTACTGTCGATGGACATTCTGGTTGCTTCCAACTCTATTGTGCTATTACAAATAGTGCTGCAAATATGAATATTCTTGTATATATTTTTGGTGAATTTATGTCTGCATTTCTGTTGGATATTTACCCAAGACTATAATTTTGGGGTCAAGGGGTATGTGTATGTTCAGTTTTTGTAGATATTGCCAGTTTTCCAAAGTGGTTGTACCAATTACAATCTCACCAGTAAGAAATGTCTTCGTTGCTCTATATCCATCCAATATTTAATATCATCTGACATTTTCATTTTAGCCATTCTAGTGGGTATATGCTAGTGTTACATTGTAGTTTGTCTTGACAGATATTTAATATTTTATTTTTTACATTTTAAGCCCTTAACCTATCTGGAATCTTATTTTTGTACATGGTTAAGATAGGAGTCCACCTTGACTCTATTCCAGACGGAGAGTCAATCATGCCAGACTAAATAATCTATCTTTTGCTCTGACATGTCTTGAAGGATTAGTAGACATCTGCCAGGTGGAGTGGAGTGGGGGTGAGCACTCCAGGCTGATGGAGCTGCAGGAGCAAAGGCATGGAGGCATGAAGCAGCATGCTGTGGCTAAAATTAAGAGTGTGCAGTAGCAAGAGGTACAGGAGGGTTGAGAGAGTCAGATCTCGCCATTCTTGCAAGAGTACAAAGGCACGAGGCTGCTGTTGAAGGGGCGTACCGAAAGAGGCAGGACCCTCTCCACTTCGAATGTTTGGGAACATTCTTTGAGATCCTCACTTTGAAAGATGTAATTATCAAAATGTCATTCATAGGGGAGAGTTGACTTCATTACATAAATTATTTCATTTAATCCTCACAATGACTTCATGGTGGGGAGCGGGGGTTGACTATTTACATCAATTTACAATTGAGGACATAAGGCTCAGAGAGATCAAGTGGCTTGTCCTCGGTCTCACAGATAGTACAACCTAAGGGTGGAACACAGGTCTGTCTCCCTCCTGAGTTGCCTGCTCTTCCAAACATACTGCTGGCACTGGCAGTGGACTGTGAATTGAGCTTCTAGCTACTTCCCAAATAATGGAGCATGTGACGAAGCAGAGATTTATAATCATTATTTCAGACTTGCAAACAGAGCCTGTTGGTGGCTGTTTTCTCATCCCCAGTCACATTGAATGGTTGATTTCTTGAGAAACAGTCACTGCTCTAGGCAGCAATGACTTCTTCAGCTGAAAGGCATGCAGAGTCAGACTGAAGTGACTGTTTTGGGCCCATGGATAAGTTTTATGGGTCTAAGAAAAGCAGCGAGCATATCCCCTGGAAGAGTCCGAGTACGGTAAGAGAGAGAGAGAGCACCAGGTTGCATCTGTCCTCCATTCCTTCCCCAGTCTAGGTCACACAAGGTCCAGGTGCTTTTCTTTTCCCAAATGGGAGAGATTTCTGTGCCTTACATTAAATTCCCTGGTAACCTGCGCTATCATGAGCAGGTATCTGTTCTCCAAGTCCAGGGAGATGTAAATACTCACTAACATGAACACACTGGCACTCAGACACACAGAGGTGACACACAGTCTCCACACTGACACACACCAGAGCCAAACATCCCCTTGCAGAAAACCTGCCTCCTGAAACATGAGACCCCAGAAAATCAATCTAGCTCAGAGTTTTCAAATTATGCCACGCAAGTTATTCTGCAAAGGGAAGTCACACAAATAATGAGGCAATTTCCCACCGAAGAGAAGATTTTAACTGCTAGAGATAATTGTAGGAAAGTACACTGAAATT
>NW_006442512.1:3321528-3335341 GCF_000325575.1 Pteropus alecto
AAAGCTTTAAAAGTTTGATAATACCCAGTGTCAGTGGGTATGTAAAGATATGCCATTTCACATATCTTCACAATTTACAATTTCTAGGGAAGGTAACTTGGCAATATATATGAAAATAAAAATGCAGCTGCCCTTAAACCCAGTGATTCTACTCACAAAATTTTATGTATATATAGATATAGATATATTACCACACAAAAATACTGATTAAGGAAGTTCATTGCAGCTTTTGCTTATAATACAACAAAATTGGAAACAACTCAAAAATATCCATTAATAGAAAACTGACCAAATAAGGATATCCATACCATGGAATATTACATAGCCACCTAAAATAATGAGGTGGATCTCTATTTTCTGGCATGGAAATATGTCATATATAGATATAGATATAGATAGATATAGATATAGATATAGATAGATATATAGATATGTATATATATGTGTGTATATATATAGGATATATATGTGTGTGTATATATAGGATATATATATATGTGTGTATATATATAGGATATATGTATATACGGAAAAAAAGTAAAATACAGAAGACCAAGTTGCAGTCGTTTTATCTCATTTGTGTTTTAAAAAACATGTTTGCATATGCATAGAGGGTGTCTACGATGTATACAGAACATAACTCTGGAACTGAAAGAGGAGAGGGAGGGAGGGGAAGAGGAGGGAGACAAATTTTTTATTTAATAACCTTCTGTACTATTTGACATTTTTACAAGCACGTATAAGTGTATAATAAATTATTTTAACTGAGATTTTAAAAACTGTATTAAGATTGCCTCCTGTAAGATTTCACTTAGAAAAAGAGTTTTGCCACTAAAAATTTTGAAAAATTTTATGCAACCCAACCCTATTAAATTGCCAGGAAAATTTATGAAAGACTTTTGAAATGAGAAGGAAAAGTATCTATGGAATACTGGGCTAGTTGTACACTTCCAGGTTATCTGATTCCATAATACTCTCCACCTTTCATTGTCTTTGAGTCTGTAAGTTGAAGAAAACTGAAAACAATACAAATGATTCTTGTCCAGAGCACTGCAAATGAATTTTATGGGTGGAGGTGCAGTTGATTTCTCTTCCCTGTGGAAGAAGCCAACTTTGTTTCAATTAACAAATTCTTGCATTTTTCCTGATTGTCAAGATGTGTGTCTTTGTATTGTCCTTTGAACAGATTTTTAACACATCATTGGTTTCCTTATTAATTAGTGAATTAGATAAAATCTGACACGTGTTCATTTCATATTTTTATGAGAGTGATAATTTTCCATTTAAACAATTGTCTTCTAAAAAAGTGGAGACAGTGAAGACCAGTTGAGGAAGAGATCTGCCCAAAATTAGGTACCTGTGGTTGCAAACATAGTACCAATCCTCAACTCTCAATTTTCTTGGCTATTTAACATACACCATCAAGTAACAAGAATTGAAATTCTTTCCAATTTGACTTGAACACTTCTTCTATTAAGACATATCATTAATTTAGAAGACACTCTCACAAATACACACACACACACACACACACACACACACACACACAGAAACACACATGCACAAACACCCGGCTGACATGCTGCCTGAACTTCCACTTAAATGCAAACCCTACCACCACCACCATCACCACCACCACCACCACGATTAAATTGAGACATTGGCACTCGTCCAGCAAAGCGGCCGAAGGGCTGGGAATGGAACATGGCCCCCTCCTGCACACCCTGGGTTGTGGCACACAGAGAGAAGAGGTGGCTCCCTCACTTGTAACCGTGGGCCAGAGGCGGAGTGGCGCTTAAGCGCTGGAGTAAAAGACTCGAGTCTGGGAAAGGAGGCAAAGACCCCTTCCTCAGACAGCACACGTGGGAAGTGGGCCGCGCACTCACGAAACCAGGCGCCGCCCGAAGCGCCACACCCCTGGGGCCGGAGGGAGTTCAGCAATGCTGCCCACAGGTGGTGACCTCTGTGCTGAGTCTTGAAAACCCTGGTGCAAAGATTTGGAGCCCGGGAGATGCGCGGAGGATGTCGCACTGAGCTCAGGAGGTAAAAAGCCAAGGCCTCCAAGCGCGGATTCGTTAAGCTGATGGAAAAAGAAATCCCACCAGATGAGGGGTCAGCGCCGGGCCTGGCCCATGGGTCCGGAGCAGCGTGACTTGCGGCCCCCACCCCGCGCCACTGCCTTTCTTGCGGTGGCTCGCGGCGCCCCCTGCGGGCTCCGAACCACTGTCCTGGCTGGACCAGCTGAAGAAGGCGTCGGCTGGAACAAGAGTGGCGCCCCCCGGAGGCCTGCCAGGCTATCCGATCCTAGGTCCCCTCCATGGGACAGGGGCGCCCCTGCAGGAGGGGTTCGTTTCTTCGCACCCCCAAAGGCGCCATATCCATGCATCTCCACCACCAAGGGATCCCATCCCGATTCTGCAGATGAGAAAAAGTTGGGTCAAAAGTGGACCCTAACGCGTCCACAGGCACTAAGAGTCTCGGAGACTCTGAGGCCCAGCCTCACCAGTTCTCGTCTCTCTTCGCCTAGGGACTCCTTCCTGTGCCCTAAAGGGCCGAGATGTGGCCACAGACTCGGTCCGTGGTCTGCAGTGCACCCCACGCGCCTTCGCTGCCGGGTTTCTCGGAGCCAGAACGGGCTCCTGGAGCATCTGCGGTGTGGACAAGACTGCATGTGGAGTAGGGTTACCCCTATCTACTACCGAAGGGAGATCGATCGACTTTACTGAAGGGAACTCTGAGGACAGCATCCAGAGTGTCCTTGGACGTGCAGTTCCACTGTGTGACTCTATCCTAAGAGACAGTCAAACTCAGCAAAAATTTTGCTATAAGAATGTTCACCCTTCATTGTTTGTAATAGCCAAAACTTCTCAACAATCTAACTCTCTTCCCACAGGTTAAATAAATAGTAGTCTATGCTGCCATGAAAAATCATGTTGGATAAAATATTTTGGTGATATATCAAAACGTTCATTATATTGTTAAGAAAAAACAAGTTATTATACAACATATATAATAAAATTCCATTTCTGTGAAGATGTATGTGCTCATGTGCACATACACACACAAAAAAAACTCTTCAAAGATATACCCCCCAAATTAACACTGATGAGCGTGATTAAGGGTGATTTTAAAGTACTTTTACCTTTCAGTATTTTCTAAATGATGCACACTGAATATGCATTTTTTTTATGTTTTATTTTTTTAAGCAGAAAAGGCCCAGTGTTCACTTACCACACCAGGAAGGTCAACGCAGACTAAAGAGTTGGATCGAGGAACTAAGAAAGGGGAGTATTGGGACATTTCCTTTCCCTAATTCCAGGACAGCCACAGAAATTATAGTCATCAACAGCTGCTCCTTCCAAAAAATATGACAGTAATGATATATTTTCCAAAGTGTTGTTTAGTTTGTAACATGCCCTAACTAGGTCATGCATTTGGCCACAGATCAGGAGTTCTGGAAGAAAAATTGCTACTGGGTACCTACTTAAGTTGTAATGGATGAGGTAACCAACTGGAGTGCCAGATTTTTGTTCCTGAAAGTTGACAAACATGCAGTAAGTAATGAAGTTCCTTTATTGTTCTACCTCCACGCAAATTGACTGGAGCACATAGAGCAACCTCTGAAATCCAAAGCTCTATTGATGAGCCAGGGTATTTATCTACTCCAACCCAGGCGTGCAACTCTAAGCTGTGCATGATAAACATGTGAAGCCATCATGTATACGGATTCAGTTGTGACTGGGAGCAAGGGTGACAAAGAAGGCTTCGGAAAAGTGTAAGGCCTCCAGATCTCCCAGGCAAGAAGGCAACCCTGAAAGGTACATTAGGCTTTTTCTTTTTGAAACTTGGCAAAGTAGAATTTTCCGAAAAGTAAGCAGTGCAGTCTTTTTTTCATTTCATTCCTTAAGAAAAATCCAGCTAACTTTCATCACGACTAATTTTTAACCTTGTATCTTTTTGGAAATTAACTTTTTAATATAACCTTAACTAAAGAAATGTAGATTTTTTGGTGTGAAAATAAATTTATTTGTTAGAACATTTTCCCAATAAAGTGCTATATACTTTTTATTTGAGTTATTCTCTATTGTTCTAAATAGTAAATAGTGCCAAAAACTAAAAGTATATGTATATGTATTATAATTTCAACATCAGAGCTGACTCACTTAAATCTATTTTCAATAAATTGTAATGAACTGTAATGCCCCTTTAAAGAAAGATTTAGAAATAAATTGCTAGAAGTATTAATTTGTTTAAAAATAAATAAATAACTGTGGGCATGAATGGGAGTCGGGGAAATGAATGGGGCCATGAATGAAGGTAGGGGGGTAACATCCTCACTGGGATTTACAGGCCCCGCCACTGTTGCTGAGGCCAGTGACCCCAAGGGCCAACCATCTGGGATGTTAGCTGCCCCTGGCCTGGGCACTATGGTCTGAGTCTGTGATATAAGAAAGGGCTATTGCCGTAGAAGGAGATAGATGTACCCGGCTTCATTCTGCCTTGCTTCCTGTCTCAGAATTTAGTGTGGTGTGTCTTCTGAAATCAGAGATTCAAATCTCAGCACCCAATATCCCCAGCATCACTACCACAAACTGTGTGGTTTGGGGCAAGTCAATCTTTCCCAACCCAGTTTGTCATCTGTAAAATAGAGAGAACAATAGCCACATTTTGCGGTTGATGAAAGGTTATTATTTTATTATTCAACAATTATTTATTGAGTGACAAGCACTATTCTAGTCACTGACTAGGACAGACAATGTCTCTGTTTTCATGGAATTCATATTCTAATAGGATGAGATCACAATAAACAAATTATAAAGCAAATGAGAAAATCGGATATTAGTAAATTCTAGACAGAAAATAAAAAGAGAGGTGATAGAAACCTACAGGCTGATAATATTCCATTGTTGGTCAGGAAAGCTCTGTCTGAGCATATTGTGTTCGAGCGGAGATATGAATGACAGAAAGCAGACAAGTATGCAAAGATCAAAGGGAGAAACTGGACAGAGGGTACAGGGGAACTCTCTGTACTATTTTTGCAGCTTCCTGTGAATCTAAAACTATTCGAAAATAAAAAAGTTTTTTTTTTTAAAACTACTAACTATGGATATACTTTACAACCTAGATGAATCTCAAAATAATTATGCTGAGTGAAAGAAGCCAGACCCCAAGGAGTGAATTCCATATGATTTCATTTATATACAATTCTGGAAAATGTAAACTGATCTATAGTGACAGAAAGCACACCATCGATTGCCTGGGTACAGAGTAGGGAGGGGGATGTTCGAGTAGGAAGGGGTGGAAGGGAATGGTTACAAAGGGACATGAGGAATCTTTTGGGGGTGATGGATATGTTTATTATCTCCATTGTAGTGATGGTTTCAGGGTGTATATATATGGTAAACTTATCAAATTGTACTCTCTAAATATTGTGCAGTATATTGTATGTTAATTTTGCCTCATTAAATGTATTAAAAATATTAAGTGCCTAAAAATAAATCATGCTAAGGACATGCAAAGCCTCTACACATTAAAGTCTAATATGTTATTGTGAGACATTTAGGTAGGTCCAAAAAAATGAAGGGAACCACCATAATCTTAGATTGAATAACTCAGTATTCTAAAGATGTCGATCCTTCCCAAACTGAAACTGATCCAAATCTTAACTGTGTTTTATTTTTTGACAAGTTAGTCTGAAAATGTATACGGGGTTAAAAAAAGACCAAGGATAGCCAAGACACTCTTGAAACATAAAGTATAAGATTTTACATTATCAAATATCAAATTAGTGAGGTACTGGTATAGGCAAAAACAAATAGACCAGTGGAATAGAATAAAAAGCCCCAAAACAGATCTACACATTTATAGACACTTGATATTGGACAGAGGTGGGAAAGCAGAGTCACTGAGAAATGGCTAATAAAAGGCACTGGGTCATTTGGGTACCTATAAGGATTCCTCTCACAGTACACAAAAACCAGTTCCAAGGTAGATTAAACACCTAAACATGAAGTGTAAAACTACACAGCTCTGAGAAGATAGATAGTATAGGAGACTACCCTCATGATCCCGAGTAGAGAAAGATTTTTTTAAACAAGAAATAAAATTCACTAATGATAAAAGAAAAGGCAGCAATAAAAAAGGACAAACTACATTAAAATTAAGAACTTTATTCACTAAAGATATTGTAAAGAGAATGAAAAAACAAGCGACAGGTGTTGAGGACAAGACATTTGCAACTAACAAACACCTTGTCAAAACTACAATGAGATACCACCACAAATCCTACAGAATGGCAAAATTTTAAGAGTCTGTTGGTGTGTGTGTGGAGCAACAGGAACTCCCATAAACTGCCAGTGGAAGCTGCAACTGGCATGCCACTTTGGAAAGATGTCTGATATTATCTAATAAAGTTGAGCACAGGTGTAACACATGACCCAGAAATTTCACTGTTAGTTTATATACTAAGGGAATTTCTATACATGTTAATCAGCAATGTACACATAGGAATACTGTATATAGAGGATCGGCGGAAACATGGTGGAGTGAGAGACATCCCCAGATCTCTCCCCTTGAAACAACAATAAGCTGAATATCTAAAACTCAACAAAAACCACGCAAACTGTATACCAGCATGTCTGAGCATGGGATCTGTGCATAAGAGCTACCACAAGTCAAAACCCTGGGTGTCAGGTGGTGGACAAGGAATAATAAAGAAGCTGCCTCTCGCAGTCACTGGAGCTCCCTGCAGGAGGAGGGGGAAGGGTGAAGGTGTGGGAACTTCCCTGAACAGCCCTGCTTGGGAGTGCAGTGAGCACCCGGCAGCAGGGAGCAGGGCCCAGTCAGCAGGGCAAAAGACAGAGAAGCAGAATGGGATGGGATTTTTACCGGCTCAGTTGCAAAACCGAGGCTGAGCCACAGCCCCCAACTCCCAACCCAGAGGGCCCCTCCCCACATACCCTCTGAGAACGAGCACCACAGAGCCCAAGGGGAACCTGCCGAGTAAATGCTGCCGAGACTATCGCTGACACTGGCAGGAACTGAAATTGAGAGTAGTGAGTGGAACTAAACATAAAAAAGTAAAAAGTCGTTTTTAGGTTTTATATAAAGCAGGGATCCAAGAGGCTTACCCGCCACCTACTGGAAACGAAAAGAAAAGCGCCTTTTATGCAGCAGGCTAAAGAGAGACCTTTTTATAGTAAATATTCCTTCTGGAAAAACAACAGAATACACTTCCATTAATGCCCAGGCAGAGAAATAGTCCATTAAACACCATGAACAACCAACGAAACAAGGCATCTCAGAAAGAAAGGAATATTGTATGTAATCCTAAGAAACTGGGGAAATTCTGTATGTTCTATTTATAGTAAAATGAGTAAACAAATTTTAGTACTCTCATTCCATGGAATGTTATATAGATGCTGAGCAGCTAAAAAATAGAAAAGGCCAGTGATCTATGCAGAAATGCTTGTCCTCTTTATAATAAGATATTGACAGACAACATTGCCGAGAAGAAAATTAAATATAGTTCTCAGGAACCAACCATAGCAATGGCAGGGAGTATTTGGGCATTTGTCAACATGTAGCAGACACTGTGCTAAGCTCTTTTAAGATATCTCTACTTCCCACAACCATTTAGTAAAGTAGGAATTATTTTGCAGGTAAGAAAAATGAGAGACAGAAAGTTTAAGTGACTTGCCTGAGGTCACACAGTAGCAGCTAGCAGAAGTGGGGTTTTAAAACCAGGCATCATTCCTTCTATTGAAGTAGAAACTGTTGATTGCCCTGCAACAACCATTCACCACCATTCCTTTCTATCAGAACCCTGATTTTATACTGATATGTCCCTTCCTCTGGGAGAGCAGAGTGAAAGAAAGATGGAACAAGTTTGGCTCCCTGATTGACTCTAGAGCAGTGCAGCCATGCCATACCATTTGGATGTTTTTGCTTCTTCCTATTTTTTCCTTTATTTTAGTTTGGGAAACAACTCTTAGGCTAAGTAGTACTATAATTGTTAAGTTTCTTGAATCAAGAAGGCAAACTTTCCATTTCCTTCCAAACATACATTACAAGTATTATAGAACCCAAATCAAATGGGTATGCCATATGCAACAGGATCTAAAACAGGACTGATCTGTACAGCCTCCAGCGGAGCACCAAGCAAGAGGGCCTGTGAAGGGGCTACACAGGCATTGTGATAGTAGTGCTCCAAGAAGCTTAAGATGTCCAAGAGAGCACTATGGACCAGATCCATGCTTCACCCTGTTCCCTTACTCATTTGCCTTGTGAAGGTCATAGGTCCCTGCCTGACAGAAGCCCAGACAGCTCTGCCCCTCCCACTTTTCCATGCTCAGCACTCCTCCTAGTCCAAAACAGATAATCCCAAAGTGGAAATCCAGGGCCGTGACACTATTACAAGCTAAGAAGTTTCCTGCTCTCAATCTGGATAAGAAGTCCTATTATTGTCAAGGAACTATCATGCCCTCCTCACTGCTTTGCTGCTGACGTTCTTATCACCTGGCCCCTGTGCTTTCAATACCTCTCCCTCTCCCCATTCAGTAATCCATCCTCCTAGCTCTTCTAGTGTCCTCCTGGTGGCAGGTTAGGGAAAAAGGTGTCTGATTGCCCAGGGCTGTGGCTGCCAACACAAAGCTTTCTCTCTTCATATCCTAAGATCTTTCATGCCTTCTCTTTTGTCTTCTGGGAGTTTTCTCAAACCTTCAAAGCTGTGCTCTGACTCTGGCCTTTGGGTGTGGCATGTGGTGGGCTGTGTCTCTGGCATCAGTAAAGGCCTTACACTGTGCACTTCAGAGAGCAGCTTGGATGAAACCTCAGAGGCCTGGAGCTGCAGGAAAAATGAGTTCATGAGGATTGTTTGGTCCCACTTCAGTTTCTGTTCCAATGCGAGAATACACTTTCTCCTTAAAACCTTTCAGATCACATAGGTAGTGTTAACAGACTGATGTTTCTGTCAAAGCCAAAGCCTTAGGTTAATTTCGGAACAGACAGGCCTCTGCTAGTTCCTCGTATAAATGTGGGATCTGCTCCTTGGTCTTCCAGATCAGGATCCTGAGTTGGACACCCGGAGCCTCCATTTCCCTCTGAATTTCTGGAATCAAATTGTCTTTTGTTTTTTGATTTTTTTTTTTTCTTTTTTCCTCTCATTTTAGAGTCCTTGAAGAGAGAACCAATAGGCCAGGTCTGGAAGCAATTTGGGTGGGGGAGGGTGTGTCTTGAGACCCACCCAGCTCTTTAGTCTTTGTTCAGCATAGGCAGTGGAGCCATGGCTGCTCGCTCTGGCTGTTTTGTAGAATTGCAAAACTAGTGAGGAGTGATAAGGAATTAAGGCTACTGTGTGCATGTGACCAGAAGCCACATCAGGCTCCACCATGACTGGCTGCTGTCGCTGGTGTTCTTCGCTTTCTGCAGCTCCTGCCTCTTTAGTTCTCCGTCGAAACTAAGGTTGGCTCCGGGCACCTCATCTGGCCTTGCCACCACTCATAAACCCACGCTGAGTGTCCGACAAACAAGAGCCCCAGAGCACCTCCATAACAACCAGAGGGGGCCCAGTTGCTGCTGCAGCCACAAAGTGCCAGCACCCTATTTGGATTTTTACATGAAAAATAAAGTTCTATTTTGTTCAAGCTACTGTTGTTTTGTCTCTACGGCTAAATAAAAAGTTCTAGTATTGTATATTAGAAAGTAGCTAAGAGAGTAGACCTCGAAAGTTCTCACAAGAAGAAAAAATTGTATCTCTGTGAGGTGATGGATATTAACCAAAATTTTTGTGGTAATCATTGTGCAAGATATACATTTTGCAAACTATTATGTTGTACACCTTAAACTTATACAATGTTATTTGTCAATTATATCTCAATGAAATGGAGAGGGGGAGGTAGTTCTGGCAAGCCTAGAAAGAAGCAGAAGAAATATGTGCGAGGTGCTGGCAGCTTAGCAGCTCTCCTGGGAGCCAAAAGGAAAGGCCCCAGGTGCTTTCTCTCCACATCAGTTTGGTGTAGAGCATTTCCCTGCTCCTCTAGACCTATCTGCTCTATGGCCTTCCCACAATTCAGCTTCCTCTGCTTTCCCCAAAACTTCACCTTGGAAATATATTTATTTGGCCCTATCTGACCTTCAGCCCTTTATGAACTTGCAGATCCACAACCAAAAATAGCTAATATGGACCTCCCGAGAAGATTCATTTGATGCGAACCCTAAGAAAAAATTTATCTACTGAAATGGACACCCCATGATCAATCAAGGGCCCAAATTTTATAAACAATAATAGCCTCGCAACCATTTGCTGACAGGGGTTTCTCATATACTCTATATAGAAGAACCTCAGACTGAACTCGGCTTCCTTCACTATGCCCTGTGCCCTGCTTTTTTTTTTTTTTTTTTAACCTGTGCCCTGCTCTTTACAGCATCTGAGTCGACTGTTATAAGGAAGCCCCTGGTTTTCTCTTTCCACCAAACTAAAACTTGCCCTGTCCAGTCAGAACTGCTTCATAACAACCAATCAAGAGGCATAATGCCAACCCGTAGGGACCAGTGATCCTGACCATTCAGAAGTGTATGAATTTGGGTACCTCATTTACATCAAATAAATTTAATTGGGAACCTGGGCAGGAACTTTTGCTATAAAAAGCAGCCTTCCCTTTGTCTGGTGGAACACAATTTAGCTTGCTACCTTAATCTGTATCTCCCAGGCTGCAGCTCCTTTTGCTCTAATAAATGCTTTTTATTCTTTATTACAGTCTAAAATTAATTTTGGTTTACACTACAGACTCTTGACTCTTGGTTCAAATTCTCAGTAAAGAGAAATGGTCTCTGGCCAGTGGATTCACCACTGTTGAGTTAGGTGCTATTTCAGTCACTTCTGGGATAGAAGAGAAACCTGCCCAGTTGGGGCCATGAGAGGGAGCAGTTTCTCTGGGAATTGACCGACATGTCTTTCTGAGAAGAGAGAAGGTACAGGCAACTCTGGGGAAGACAGCTTCATGATGCCACGGAAATCTCATTGGCTCCTTGGTTTTCTTCTTCTCCGTAATAGCCCAAATCTCTTCCTGTGGGAACATCTCCTTTGGAAAGGAAGCTATGGTCAGGTGGGCTGGGCAGGGTGAGCTAGGGGAGGGTTGATGGCGAGGTTAGGTAAGTGCTGGTAAAGAGAGGCTGGGGGAATGAAGCCTAATGCCCAAGATCAAAGCTAAGGAAATAAAGTTTCACTGCCAAGTCCAAAGGTCAGGGACAGAGTGGAAAATTGGACACAGAGCCAAGGTCAAGAGCCAGCAGAATTGGAAAAATGGAAACAGGCCAGGGAACAAGACCAGACTTGGCATGGTGGTTGTGGAGATTGGGTTGGCAGTAAGCCTAGCTTCACTGATTCTCAACCCAGGCTCACACACAAGAGTCGCAAGAAGGACGACAATGCCTGTCGGGTTTAAGCCATATCACCAAGAGAGAAGAGGAGAAACCAGGTCCGGCCCTCCCTATGTTGTACACAAGATTGTGCGAATCTGTCCTTTTTCTTTTTTTCTTTTTCTTTTTTTTTTTTTTTTTTTTTTTTTTGAGATTGTTAAAGGGAACAGCGCCCCCAAATGGATTATTTTAAGGTTTGAATCTGGTCATCGGGCAAGGACGATCACTGCGGGCTCTCCTCAGCTTTGGCGCAGGCCACGAGCGGTTGATGGTCCTGGCCAACCTCCAAAGAGCAGAGTCCCCCTGCTCCGTGTACCCCAGGGTTCCGCTGCAGCAAGGCTGCTGTCTGAGCCGATTCCTCCGGGAATTGCGGAGCCCCGGGCCTGAAACAGGATGAGCTTAGAAAACGATGGAGGATGCACACGGGGGGCGGGAGGGGGATGGATTAAAAGGGAGGGAGTATGCTTCATGCCCCTCCGAGAAACTGCAGGCACAGCTCAAAATGGGGACGAAGATTAACCGACTTGCCCAAAGATTAACATAAGGTTTGCTCACTTCTTCATAATCCGTCTGTTTCGTCTTACTGGGAAAACAAAGGTATCCTCGTCCCTCTATCTTAGGGTACGATTGGAGTTCCGGGAAGGGGTGCAACGCCGGGACCCGCACTATAGTCTTTGTCCAAACTACCACAGGCCCGCCGAACCGCGCCTCCAAGCGCCCTCATTTGGACGGAAGAAGAGGGCTCCCCAGGCTCCCCAGGCTCCCCGCCCCTCCTGCGTCTGTCGCCCAGTAGCTTTGGGGGCCCGTGGCGCGCGGGCGTGACGTGACGCGCATGTAGACGTCGCTGCGCGCTGAGCCCGGAAGAGGCGCGGGCCGGGAAGGTGGGCGGCGACGTTGCCGCGTCCCGGTCCCCATGGCTCTGTGGCGCGGCTCTGCCTACGCCGGCTTCCTGGCGCTGGCGGTGGGCTGCCTCTTCTTGCTGGAGCCGCAGCTGCCCAGCTCGGCGCTGCGCTCGCTGTGGAACTCGCTGCAGCTGGGGCCCGCGCCCCCGGGATCCGGCTCTCCTGAGGGCCGGTTGGCGGCCGCCTGGGACGCACTCATTGTGCGGCCAGCCCGGCGCTGGCGCCGCGTGGCCGTGGGGTGAGTGCCTGCGGGGCCTGCATCTCTGGGCCTCTTTGGCAGTGCGGGCGCTGCGGGCCTCAGAGGACCGCTTTGGTGGAGGTCGAGCGTCTTGGGAGGTGGAAAGTTAGAACCTGCGCGGAAACAGGGGATCCAGAGGTCCCCAGCAGGCCCCTCGGCGCGGATGTCCACGCTGTCTCCTTGGCGAGAAGCCTCGGACGTCTGGAACGAGCCTAGTCGGTCACTGCTGCAGGGACTCAGACTGCTTTTCTTCTCGGTTTGCCCCTGCGCCCTTCTCTCATCTCCAGAGTTCCAGCCTAATAGCCTCTTGAAAATCCCGCTCAACCTGACACCGTCACGTTCGAAACTCTCATTCCCTTTTCAGCTTCTGCCCCTTTGGCGACTGCTCTTTTGCAGTCTAAGTGCTTAGTTTTACCCACTTTGACGACACTCTTCTACCTCTTGCTTCTGAATTTGAAGGAGTGGATTGGGTCGCTCCTTTTAGTTACCGACTTTCCGCCCTGTTTCCTCTTCTTGAACGCCACTCCTCTGAAACTCGTCTCTCACAGCTCACTGATGACTTGTTGATTTTCAAAGTCAGGTACCATTTTTTAGTCTTCATTATCAGCTCTGCAGCCTTCCACGCGTTATGCATGACCTCCTTGGAACGCTCTTCTTCTCGACTTTAGGGACATTGCGTATAAAGGGTTCTCCCAAATCACAGTGCCTCCTTCGTATTCTTCTTGGGAAATGTAATTATTTCCTTTACACTAATTTTAGTCCCTGTCTCAGTTTGCCGGAAAGGTAAAGTAGAGCAAAGTTATCCCGAAGATTAAATGAAATCATCTATGTAATTTAGCGTGTTGTCTGCTTTAAAAAGCACTCAAATATTAGCTAGCATTTTTTATATCAGCACATTTATTGTTTCTTCAGATGTATCTCCTTTTACATCTTTTTTCAAGTTTAGGCCCTTTCACTCACTTCGTTATCAGCTTAATTGGCCTCTCTGGCCTTATGCACATTCATGCAAATGTTCATCAGCTACATGGTATGTGTCAAGTCCAAACTAGATTCTGAGGATACAAAGATAGGTGAAGCAAGGTCCCTGCCTCATTTGTTGGAAACACATATTCATTATTGTGTTAGTGGGCTCAGGCTACCAAACAGAATACCCCAGACTGAGTGGCTTAAACAGAAATTTATTTTCTCACAGTTGTAGAGATTGATAGGCCGAGGTTGGTTTCTGGTGAGTCCTGTCTTCCTGACTCATGTGGTC
>NW_006442512.1:3335359-3350731 GCF_000325575.1 Pteropus alecto
CTCTTCCTCTTGTAGACACTAGTCCTATTAGATTATGGCCTCTGTTTAACCTTAATTACCTCCTTAAATAGTCTCTGTCTCCAGATACAGTCACATTTGTGGTTAGGGCTTCAACACATGAATTGGCGGGGCTAGGGAGGAGCAACACAGTGTTGTCCATAACAATTAAGAAAAGTGCTTTGCTTAATTAGTAGTAAAAATAAGGTAGCCTTGTGTCTCAGCTGATTACTAATTCTCCCTGGGAAGAGGTTTCAGAAAAAGCTGCATCTGAGAAAGTGATGTTTTATTTACTGTTGCTACATCACAAATCATCCTAAAACTTAGTAGCTTAAAACAGTCATTTTATTTTATTATCTCATGAATCTGAGATTTGATTGTGCTCAGCCAAGCAGTTCTCACTTGGGGCCTTGTGCAGTTTTGGTCAGATGATGGCTGGGACTGGAATCACCTTAAAGGTTGATTGTGGTTGTCAGCTGCAACCTCAGCTGGGATTTTTGCCTTGAACACTGGAAGGTGTTCTACGTCAGTGGTCCCCAACCTTTTTGGCACCAGGGACCAGTGCTCCTGATAATCTGAGGTGGAGCTGAGGTGCTGATGCTAGTGCTAGCGAGCGGCTGCAAATACAGATGAAGCTTTGCTTGCTGGCCCACCACTTACCTCCTGCTGTGCAGCCCAGGGGCAGGGGACCCTGTTCTACATAGCTGTTAAGCTTTCTCACAGTAAGGTGGCTAGGTTAGGAGACAGAATGCCCCAAGAGGACCAGGCAGAAGCCTTAATGCCTTGCCTTTTATGACCTAACCTTAGAAGCACATAGTGTCACTTCTACCACAGTCACAGGTCCAACTGGTTTTAAGGGGAACCAACAACACATATTGATAGGAGGAGTATCAGCGTCACATTGTAAAAAAGAACATGTGTGATGGGACATCCTGTTGTGGCCATCTTAGAAAACATATTCTGTTATAGTGACTTGCATGGGATAGGCCTTGGAGAAGAAATGAAATTTCTCCACGTGAAGGTGAGGGAATAAATTTACCTAGGCAGAGAGAACCAAATGTGAAAAAGTACATAGTTTGAGAACAGCAAGTTGGCCCTGCGTTTAGGGCAAGGACCTTGTGGTAGAGAGATGTCAAGAAATGATATCAAGAAGGGCCTTTAATATCAGAGTACGTGATAGGTTTATAAGCTGATCAGTGATGCAGTTTCTAAACTGTTATACATCATTTTTGTGGGTAACAGACATCCATTGGTAACCTTTCTCATTACCTAAAAGGATTTTTAGCCTAAAGATGGGGGTGGGGTTCGGGGGGATGTGCCAGGGATAGGTGGGAGAAGGTGCAGTAGTTGTGTCAGAATCTCATTTGGGGTATGTGTGTGTGTTGCAGTTTGACTTCTCAGGAGAAACACATACACATATATTTACTCACACTCGCTCACAACACACAATTTAATGTCATTCATAAGGAGGAAAGTATTGAGACACTAACACTAGTTAAGAGACCATTGTAGGGTCTGGGTAAAGGGAGAAAAGAGCCTTTTCTTGTGTGGCAATGGTGCTAAACATGTGAGATTTAATAGGTCGGATGTGCTAGAGAAAAAAAAAAAAGGCTGTCAAAAATGACAGATTTTTAGTATTTGGGATCTTATAACAATCTGTAGGCAGATACAGACATTGTCATCCAGTTTTCACAGATGAGTAAACTGAGGCATAGGAATATTGCTGTGTCAGAGATCACAGAGCAAGGGCCAGGGGCACAATTTAAACCTGTTCCTGGCTCCTTTTCTTGCCACTTTGTTGCCATTAGGAGAGATTAAGAAAAAGGAAGGAGTTTGATTTCAGAGGAGGGGAAATGTGCGTGCTGTGGGATTTCGGATGAAGCTGAGCCACAGGTGCTGACTACCAAAGTCTGGAGTTCAGGAGCATATTGAGGAGCAGGGTTGCAGATTTTGGAGACACCAGCACTTAAATCGAAGCCAGAAACTGGATAGTATCACCCAGGAAGAGAACAAGAGGGAAGGTAAATGGCAAGGGTGGAATTTGGGAAGTACGGGCATGTAAGGGGCTGGTGGAGAGGGACCAGAGAAATAAAGGATAAGAGAGATTTCAAGAAGATGGTCAGTGGCGGGCCCACTACCACATCTTTCTAGAACATGTCCCACCCACCCCCTGCTTCAAAATTGGACCCTGATGCCTAAGACTCACTGGGTGAATGATGGACCCCTCATCCTAGTATTTGTTCCCCCATACCTGGCTTAACCCCGACCTTTGAAACCTATCTTGCTCTTCTCCCCTCTTCAAACACTCCATTCTCACTAAATCAACATTCTTATGGTGTCCAAACACGAGGTTAATCCCTTCGTTTACATCTTTGCTTGTGTGTGGGCTTCAGTATCAGATCAACCTGAGTTTGAATTTGGCTACTCCAGTCGTGACCTTTGGAATGTTCGTTAACCCCCAGCTTCACTTTTCTCAGCTGAAAGCAGTGATGACTACTTCTCTGTGTTCTGACATTTTGCATATTGGTGTGATCTATCTGTAAATGCCTGCCTTGTTTCTCCAGAGTACTGTTGGGGTTCAGCCCAGGGACCACTGCCCCTACCTTTTTGGGTTTCTCTTATCTGCAGTTCTGTATTTTGTAGTGATTAGCTCTTGTAACATCTCAGGTATAGTGTTACAGCTAAAAAGAACCTTAGGAAACATTTTACAGATGATGAAACAGAAGGGAGGTGATAAAAACCACCGTCCCTGCCTTTACGGAACTTACAGTCTAGAAGGGGGAACTGTGTACCCCACCCCCACCCCAAACCCTACTCCATCCGGCAGTTTCTCTGCTCACCTTTTCGGCCTCTTGTCGGAGCATTCAGCATCTGTTGCCTTGCTTTGTTTTCCAGTTGCTTCATCAGTGTGAATGATACAATAAAATATTACAATGTGAGTTTAGAGAAAATTAGTGTGAAATTCTGCCTAAGTGCCACATGAGCATAATTTTGTCTTCTAGGTTTTTTTTGCCCCCTCCCTGACTTTATTTCCCCTGATAATAAGCACCTTAGGTAATGTGTTCGTTAATATTTTAGTATGCTGTTAAACTGAGGTAAGTGCAGAGAAAGATTCTTGCTCTGGTTAAAATTTTATAAACTATAACTAGAAGGCACATGTAAAAGAACTAAGTTTGCTATCTGGCACATAGTAGATGTTTAATGATCTTTTTATTATAAAAAGCTACCAAATAAAAAGTTTTTGTCTGTAAGTTTGCTTTTCTGTCTAATATTTATGGGAGAGGGAAAATGTTCCTATGGTAATCACATGTTTTTAACTCAAAATTAATTCCGTTGGATTTTGTCTTGTGTTATGAAAGATGGTGACCGTTGTTCTCCAATTTTTTTGTAACTTCTGTAAACTCAACTTCCTCCATTATCATCTTTGAGGAATCAAACTGTTTAAGGTTTCTGGAGAATTACATATGGAAGGGATGTGTTTATTAAAGTAATTATTTCCAAATACGGGTGTCCCACAGTATCCGAATTTTTGCCATTCAGACTCTGGACCCAAATCCATTTGGATACATTTTCTAGATAGAGCTGTTGGTGGAAATAGTAACCCTCACTGTCCAAACCCACTGTCTGAAACTCGGGAATCTGCTAGAATCTGAGAGTCAGGGATACCTGTATTCCTATTAAAATTCTACCCTTCAGACATTTAATGTTGCATTCCATAGAAATACAGGACGTTCTGTCTGAAGTGGAATTGAGAGAAGTTTACAAGGTGTTCGGTTTATTATCATGTAAGGCTGCGAAGGGAATGTGTTTTAAACATATTGTTAAGCACCTGCCACATGCATGTCAATGTGTTTTGCCTCTGAAAGGCATACTAATGCTTACAGCCTTTCCAGTTGACCAGAGTAATTATATGCATCTTTGATTTTAAAAGAATAAGAAAATTTGAGTATTTAGTCTTGTTTAAATATTGTTTAAATTTTTGTAGTGAAAAATCTTTTCAAACACATGGGATCCACAGGGGAAGAATTAATATAAGAATCCTTAATGATGAGGATGCAATCAGTTTGTGTCATGAGGAGAGATGTGTCTCTTACTTGCCCTTGTAAACCTTCCTTGAGTATTGTAAATAATATCTAGCCTACACAGGAACCTTTTAATAATAATTCAGCTGGAAGGAAGCCCAGTCACCTTTATCACCAGGAGCTGTTTTGGTTGGCCTGCTGTGAGCCTTGCTCTTCTTAGCGGCTGGGGACTGCCTATGTGGCCATCCAGCCCCACTGCCAAGAATGACACCCCCAATAGGTAGACACAGAAATAAAATGACCGTGGGACAGTAAGACCTCTCCAGCTATCCAAATTATTTGGCCCTTCTCTTTTAAGGGATGACTTTTATCAAAGAAACACTGACAATATAAGCCAGAACTTTTCCATGCTTACATGAGGCCATGTAAGAGAGGCCATGCCAGACAACCTTAGTACTTTATAATTTCCACAGGGCAACCAGGTGATGCAGCGTTGACTTCTTACTAGCCCTTTAAAGTTCATGGATTGGTCCAGTGAACATCTGCCAACTTGTTACAAGTGTGCCAGAGATGTGCCTAAGTCGTTAAGGCACCACTCAACTCTTAAGAGTTTCAATTGGCAGTATTTAGACATTTAGGTATTTAGTGTATCTTAACCACCATCCTAATGTGTCTTTCAGGGGAAGGTATCTGATGTTCGACCTTTGGCTAAAACTTATATTTTGCTTACTCTGTACCAAACATATATTCCTAAATATATTAACTTATTTAATCTTCACAACAGCTTTATGAGTTAAATATTCATATTATGCCATTTTATAGATGAGATCCTAAATATATTAACTTATTTAATCTTCACAACAGCTTTATGAGTTAAATATTCATATTATGCCATTTTATAGATGAGAAAACTGAGACATGGAAATTTAAGGGACTTGCCCAAGTCACACAGCCAGTGTGAATCCAGACAGTTTGGCTCCACTAGCATTTTCTCAGAAATACTCTGTTTGTGTTATCATAATAGCTTTGTTCTGAAATGCTGAACACCTCTCTTCTAACTAGGGTAAAAGTTTGCCAAACTATTGAAAAGAGTCCTGTATTCTGATCCTAACACACACATTCAGGTAAAGTAATCCTCCTTCTGCCGTATGTTATTTACTTTCCAGTACAGGTTTCAGATCCACTTCATCTGTTTTTCTTTTTGAATACAATTCTCTGAAGCATTTCCCTGTTGTTAAATGCAAAGTAGCTGCCCCAGTGCTTCTGCTTATTTCTTTCACACGGTCTCTTTCCTCTTTCCAGAGTCAATGCATGTGTGGATGTCGTGCTCTCAGGGGTGAAGCTCCTGCAGGCACTGGGCCTGAACCCTGGGAACGGGGAAGATCACTCCATTCTGCATTCCAGGAACGATCTGAAAGAAGCCTTCATTCACTTCATGGGGAAGGGAGCAGCTGCTGAGCGCTTCTTCAGTGATGAGGACACTTTCCATGACATTGCCCAGACCGCGTCAGCATTTCCAGGAGCCCAGGTCTGTTTGGTTCACCAGTAGTAAATTAAGACAGGGTGGGAAAAGATACCCTTTTTGTATGGTTCCTAGAAGCAACCAAGCAACTTTTTCCTCCAGTTTGCCCCAAGAGAATGACTGTTGGGAATCCAATTCTGCAATGTTTTCTCTTTTTGTAAAGCTATGTATCTGCCCTTCCATTAACTGCCGTTTCTAGTCAGATCAATTCAGCCAAGATTTGTGAAGCACATGTACTAAAATTTTGGTTCTGGTTCATCCATTAAAATGCTGTCTTTTCATGTTACTCAAGTTTAAAGTAGGAAAGATACCTACTAACTTGTTTGCGTATTGCTGTGGCTGATAACTTGCAGTAATCTTAACATGGCCTAGTCCTTCCTGAGAAGAAAAAGGCCAGATACACTGGGAACTAGGTCCTGCCGTTGCCTGGGAAAGCAGGAGCTGGGGCCTCACCTCCGTGCTGCTGGTCCAGAGCAAGGTTTCTCAGCCTCAGCACTATTGATGTTCTGTGCTAGGTGATTCTTTGTTGTGGGGGCTTTCCTGCACGTTGTAAGATGTTTAGCAGTATCTCTGGCCTCTACCCACTAGATAACAGTAGCACTCTCCCTTTTCCCCAAATCTGGACAGTTAAAAATGTTTCCAGGGTGGGAGAGAGGAGGGAAGCAGTCACCCAGGTTGGAATTGCAGGTCTCAATTGGTGGTTCTCAGACTTGAGCACTTGCATCAGAATCATTTGGAGGGGGTACTGAAACACAGATTCCTGGGCCACACTCCCAGAGTTTCTGATTCATTGTATGTAGGGTGGGACCCAAGTATTTACCCTTCCTGCAAGTTTCCTGGTTATATTGATGCTGAGCACCTTGTTTTGAGAACCTATCAGAGAACTAGGGGACCCCAAGCCCACCTGGTGATTGTAAACAAAGCCCTGCCTTGATCCTGCATTTTGTTTCAAGGGTAGAACCTATCAGAACTAGGGGACCCCAAGCCCACTTGGTGATTGCGAACAAAGCCCTGCCTTGATCCTGCATTTTGTTTCATAATGCAAAAAAAAAAAAAAAAAATTCTGCAGAAACTTTAGCTTTTAGATCATCCAAATTATTTCTTAACATTGTAAAACCTAAAATGTGTATTATTTATCTTCCATTAGAGTGACACTTTATTTGGTGCTTTTTCAAACTCCCTTAAAGTATAAGGCAGATTGACTGATAAACAGAAGTTAATAACTATTATAAGAAAACGTTAAAACCATTTCATAGAATCTTAATAGTTTCCCTCAAATATTTAGTAAATTCCAGCCATCATAGTTAAATAAGAAATTAAAGCTAACATGTTAAAAGGCCAAATATCAGCCTATGTAGAAAGCTGTTACTGTCCCACCTGAACCCAATGATTGGTTGACACAAACCTTGGGGTGAAAGTGATGTCTAGCATCTAGAATTGAATTATTTATTTAGTCTGTGCTTCTGTGAGGCTGAGGACTAGGAAGCTGAGGTTGTAGCATTCCACCTACCTAAGACTATTGATGAGGCTTCTCGAGAAGCTTTTATAATAGAACATCAACCTCGTCTTCTACTTGTCGGGTTTCTAAAGCACATGAACCCATTTTTAGTCAGCAACTTGGAATACTAGCCTTGAATTACCTGTCCTCCTCCTCTAGGTTGTCAGCTGAGAGATGTGGTGTTTAAGAGATAATATTGTCCTAGATGAGGGCCCATTACCTTTCAGATTTACTCCTAGGAAAGCCTTTGTGTTTCCTAACACATCAACGTGTTTCTTCTTTCCTCAAAATTTAGCAACAAATATTTGCTAAGTACTTTAGTGTAAAAAAAAGACAGTCTCTGCCCTGACGGAGCTAGACATGTGCTCACATGATAATAACCCAAGTGGACAGGGTTTTTAGTAGGGGTTTGTTCAGAGTATAGGAGTAGCAAGGGATCTATAATCCTGTCTGGAGGCTGGGATGGCAGTGGGAAAAGGGGAACAGAAGGCAATGTGGAGGAGGGGGCAGTACAGCAGATTCTTGAGAAGTGATCAGGGATTTACCACTGTATGAGAAGGACAAGCATCCTAATGAAACCAAAATTGTGTGCTAAAGGCACAGAGAGGAAGGCAGACTTGGAGAACTGCAAGCATGATGTGGAAGGGATGGGCAGGAGATGAAGGTTGAAAGGAGAGCAAGGGCAGATAAAGGCCTGTGTGCCTCACTTAGGAGTTGGATTTTAGTTCATTATAGTATTTATTGAGTGATTTTCAGGAGAAGAGTGACACAATTATATACTCATTTTAGAAAGATTATAGTGTAGGGGATGAGATCTCTGCACACTTGTCATATTTCCTTTATCTGTTCTGCCTTCCTGAAAGCTCAAGGCTGAATTTGACCTACGGTTAAGGCAATTATATTGATTTCCTTGGTTAGCATGTTTGTTTTCTTCACTTTTCCTTATAACTCACTGTTTGTTAACCTGTGGATTTAATGTTTTATTAACCTCATCTGTGTATCTTTCTAAAGTCACCTCAAATTTTTTTGGAAAAAAACAGTATAAATTAATTCAATAAATTAAAAATTTTACACTTGGGTAACATAGCTGTGCTAAAATACTGTCTTATAACCTTAAACTATCTTACAGCACTATGTAGGAGGAAATGCAGCTTTAATTGGACAGAAATTTGCAGCCAATTCAGATTTAAAGGTAGGTCAAATTCCCAGATTAAAACCTGTGCCTTTTTCAGTTATTTTAGGAGCAAGGATGAATATCTGTTTCTTGATTCAACTTACGGACCACCTACTATGTGCCAGAACCTGGGCCTCATTTAGGAGGTAAAACAGTAATAGTAGGAGAGTAGTGGCAGCTGATGCTTCTTCCTGAGTGCTTACCATATGCCTTTCTGTATATTACCTCATTTAATCCTTGCGACAGCCTCTAAGGTGAATCAATACTGTTGTTGGTACTGTTACTGTCCTTCCACATGAAGTTTGAGGCAAAAAGCAGTCTAATAGCTAATAAGAAATGAAACTATTCTGACTTAGGACCCTGGAGTCCACGTTCTTAAGTACTGTTCGTGTAATGGTTAAGAGCATTTGGGCTCTGGAGTCAGTGCCGGAGATTGGGGATTATACACCGATGATGGCCTTGGTAGGGGATTGAGGAAAGAAAAAGGGTATCTGTTACTCAGTCCTCACAACAGTCTGTTGAAGTAAGGTATTATCACCTTTTTAAAGATGAGAAAACAGGTTAACTAATGTGCCTAAGGTCACCTAGCCAGTAAATGTTGGAGCCAGGATTCAAATGCCAGGCTCTGCCATGACCTCATTACCCTGTACTGCTCTCAGATTCAGTTTAACTTGCCAAAGTGCTTCTCATCGTGGACTGAGTGATCATCTGAGAACTACCAGTGATTAAGAACTAGGTATTTTCCAAAGGTAATAATAATAATAATAGCTAAGATTTACATAGGCTTTACTATATGCCAGGTACTCTTTCAAGTACTCTACATATCTATATTAATTCATTTAATACTCATAATACCCTATAAGGGAAGTCCTGTTATTATCTCCATTTTGTAGATAGGAAAAACGAGGCATGGAGAAGTTAAAACTGTTCAAGGTCACATACCTAGTAAGAGGTAGAACTGGGGTTTGAACCCTAGTAGTCTGGTTCCAGAGTCCATACTTTCAACAACTGTGCTATATTGTGTCTCAGAAATAGATCCTGGTGAATATAGCAAAGGCATATTTAGCACAATAGTGGAATAGAAGCCAGATTACAGGAGGGCAGAAAAATATTTAGAAAACATTTTTATGGAACTTTGCCAAGAATTAAGAGTAAATGTTGAGTTTTGTCAAATGCTATTTCTGCATCTGTTGAGATGATTGTATGAGTTTTGTTTTTTAGTTCGATATATGGTAATTAAGTAATTACATTGATTTTCAAATAATAAACCAACCTTGCATCCCTGAGATAAACCCCACTTGGTTCTGATGTATTATCCTTTTTATATATTATTGGGTTCAATTTACTAAAATTTTGTTTTAGATTTTAATGTCAATTTCCAAGAGGGATATTGGTCAGTATGTTCTTGTATGTCTGATTTGAGTGTCAGGGTAATAGGTCAGGGTAATACTGACCTTAGAAATGAGATGGGTAGTATTTCAGTTAAAAAAAAAAAAAAAAGAGTTTGTATAGAATTGGTATTGTACTTTCTTTTAATGTTTGTAGAATTCACCAGTGAAGCTCTTTAGGCTTGGAGTTTTTGATGTGAGGTTTTTAACGAAACTTTGATTTCTTTAATAGATACAGAGATTCAGATTTTCTATTTCTTGAGTGCACTTCAGTTGTTTAATGTCCATTTCATCAAAGTTGTTGAATTTACTGGCATAAAATTGATCATAATATTTTCTTATCCCTTTAAGAGCTTTAGAATCTGTAGTGAAGTTATCACTTATTTCTGATATTGGTAAATTATGTCTTTTCTTGATCAATTTGGCTAGAGGTTTATCAGTTTTATTGATCTTATCAATAAATGAGCTTTTGGTTTCATTGATTTTTCTCTTTTGTTTTTCTCTTTTCTATTTTATTGATTTCTGTTTACTTTGAATTTAACTTGCTCTTCTTTTTCTATTTTCTGAAGGTAGAAGGTCATTGATTTGGGACCTTCCATGTTTTCTAATAAAGAATGTTTAGTGCTATAAATTTCTCCTTAAGAACTGTTTTAGCTGCATCCTGCAGGTTTTGATACATTGTGTTTTTATTTTCATTTAGTTTAAATACTTTCTAATTTCCTTTTGATTTCTTGAGATGAGCTGTTTAATTTTAATAGCCCATTCATGGACTACTTAAGAATAGAAGTGTGCTATTTAGTTTCTAAATGTTTGGGTGTTTTCCCTGATATCTTTCTGTTATTGATTTCTATTTCAAATCTATTGTGGTCAAAGAATATGCTTCCCTGACTCCTGTTAAATTTATTGAGACTTTTTAAGGTCTCAGAATATAGTTTATCTTGGTGAAGTTCCATGCGCATTTGAAAAGCATGTATATTCTACTAGATGTCAATTAGGCTACGCTGGTTAATAGTGTTGTTCACGTCTTCTATAGTCTTATTGATTTTCTGTCTACTTGACTTATCCATTATTGAGAGGAGTAATGACATTTTCAGCTATAATTGTGGATTTATTTCCTTTGCAGTTCTACAACTTTTTGTTCCATGTATGTTTAAGCTCTGTTATTAGGTGCATTACTGTTGAGTATTTTATGTCTCCTTCATGAATTGACTCCTTTATCATTATCAGGGATAAAGAAAATCATTTTATAATATTCTTTGCTCTAAAATTTATCTTTATTAAAATAGACATTCCAGCTTTCTTTTAGTGTTATTATGATATCTTTTTCTAGCCTTCTGCTTTTAACCTATTTTTGTCTATATTTAAAACAGATTTCGTATAGGCAGCATATAATTGGGGCTTGCTTTTTAATATACTTTTGACAACCTCTGTCTTTTAATTGGAGTGTTTAGACCATTTACATTTAATGTAATTGTTGCTATATCAAGTTAGGTTGAAATCTGACATCTTGCAATTTTTTTTTTATTTGTCTCACCTCTTTATCTTCCCTTTTCCCTCTTTATGAACTTTTTTGGATTATTTTCTATGATTTCATATTATCTTCTCTGGTTTATTAGCTATAATTCTTTGTTTTGTTATTTTAGTGATTGCCTAAGGGTTTATAATGTACATTTTTAGCTTATCACAGTCTGCTTTCAAGTGCTGTTAATATACCATCACATAGAATGTAAGAACTTTACAACAGTGTGCTTCCATTTCTCCCCTCTGGTCTTTATGCTATTATTGCCATATAGTTTACTTTTACATATCTTATAAATCTCACACTATGTTGTTAATATTTTTCTTTAAGCAGCTAATTATCTTTTAAGGGGATTTAAATAATAAAAAAGAGATCTTTTTACTTATCCAGAGCTTACCATTTCTGGTGCTTTTCATTCCTTTGTTTAGAGCTATATTTTCATCTAGTATCATTTTCCTTCCACCTGGAGGATTTCCTTTCATATTTCTTGTCATGCAGATCTGCTGGTGATGAATTTTTTCAAAATTGTATATCTGAAAACTTTTAAATAATTTGCTGAGGTATTTGTAGGGTTTCGATTTTTTCTGTTTCTTAGGAACACTGTCCTTTGTTGCCCATTGTCCAAATGTTTTGAAAACCATTGTTTTATATATTTTATCTGTTTTTTGTTGTTATTTCAGACAGAAAGGTAAACTAGGCCTTATTATCTCATCTTGGAAGCTGTAATTCTAGCCAAGAATTAGAGAAAAAATAAAATACAGTGGTCAAGGCAAGACTTTTCAGAATTAGCAAATAATGGGTATGTGTCAAGGCAGAAAGGGAAGAGAGGTACATTTTTACCTAGAAGCTGGGATTTCTCAAATACATAAAAGTACCTCTGTACAAACAGGCAGTTAATGAGCAGTAAAAATGCCTTTGAAGCTTCTGGGTGGGACATGTTAAATCTGAAATGGTGTTGTGTTCCTTTAAATTCTGGTTCAAGCCCTCATCATTCAGTGATTTGGGGTCCACAATCACTAGCCTGGTCCTTAGTGTGTTCCAGAGCTGGCACTGTAGAAACCAGCAGTACGAAATGGCTTCTAGAAGGAATAGCCAGGAAGAGGCTCTCGGATTGGAGGTGAAGAAAAGGTTTTGGAAAACTTGCAAAGTACCTTCCCCCAAGCTTTCTGATTTGAGGTGCTCTCTAACTCTCACATTTGGAAGGCTATCTAGTTCCCATAACAGCTAAGTATAGTAGAGAGCCAGATTCCACAAATCAGGTCACCTGGTTGTGTAGTGTATTGTGATCCTGAGGTTCTTTGCTATACTGTGTAAATTTTAAACAGTTGTTTTCATCTGGCAACTATGAGGAAACAACATCCGGTGTCTGTTTACCTACACAGGATATGAGTGAGTAAAGAAAAGAAAAGAGGATAGGGTGTGTCTTAGTCGGCTTGGGCTGCCATAATAACAAAATGCCACAGACTGGATGGCTTAAACAACAAAAATTTATTTTCTCACAGTTTGGAGGCTGGAAAGTCCAAGATCAAGGTTCCAGCAGGGTTCAGTTTTTGGCAAGGGCTCTCTTCCTTCCAAACCAGATAACTGCCTTTTTTGCCATGTCCTCACATATGGCCATTCTTCTGTGTTATCTGGTGGAGATCTTCCTTTTCTTCTACTGGATTAGGACCTCGCTTGTATGACTTCATTTAACCTTAATTACCTCCTAAAAGCTCTATCTCTAACTATCATCACATTGGCAGTTAGACTTCAACATGTGAATTTTGAGGGGACACAAATTCAGTCCCTAACAAGGTTGTGAGATACAGCAGCTGCATAGATGCCTTACATGTGTGACATACATGGGTCTTTTGTCAGCCTTTCAATTCTGGATACATTGTGGCCACATGATTGCAGGACCTAAACCCTGGTAATAGCCCCTCTACTATATTATTCCAAACCAGAAACTTCCAAAATTAGATTGGGATTCTAGTATTTTTTAAAATTAAAAGAAGTGGCCTGGGTGTACCTTTTCTGTTATTATCCATATTGCATGGAAAAGGGGACAGATCTGATAGACTTCATATTTCTCGTCTCCAGGTTCTTCTTTGTGGTCCAGTTGGTCCAAAACTGCATGAACTTCTTGATGACAATGTATTTGTTCCACCAGAGTCGCTGCAGGAAGTGGACGAGTTCCACCTCATTTTAGAGTATCAGGCAGGTAAGAGAGATGAGTAAGTAATGGTGTAAGACTCATCAGGGACCGCGCATTGTTAGACTGAGGTGTGACTGTGCTAGAAATTTATCTTTTTAAATTAGAAATTTATCTTTTTAAATTTATCTTTTCAAAATGTGTTCTTGCCTTAACAAAGGTTTCTTGACCTCTGGTTCTGTTGTGCTGATACTGTCCAGAGTGTTACAACACCGAAGAAAATTCCCAGGTATACAAATGGAATGGATCTAAACCCAAAAGAAATCGGGCTGTAGGAAAGTAGGCATCCTGAATAAATGAAAATGTTTTACACGTATAAAGTTTTTCTTTACTCTAAGGAAAGACAAAAGCAGATAACATCTGCTCAACTCTGGGCTGGATTCTGCCCTGAGCCTTTCTGGCCAACTGTTCCAAGCTGTTTAGGATTGATTTTAGGCCTCTGGAAAACTTTCTATGAAGCATTTTGTTTTCCCTTGGATGTGTAAGTGAAAGTATTTTGTATTTAACAACACTTATATTATTTCCCATTATATAATGTTTCAATGTTTATCACTCCAAACCACCCCATCCCAATAGATTTTATGTGTTACACAGACTGCAGATCTGATTCCTGAGAGAATCCTAAATACCTGACCATAATTTGATCCCGTTTATTCTGTGTATTTGCTGTGGTATCTTTCCTCTGCTCAGAAGTGATACTCTTGGATTTCTGATTCAATGTGCTAATTCAAGTAAAAGACTCAAGCATCTAAACAGACTAATTGGTACCTTACAGCAGTACGTAATGTGCTTCAGTGAACTGCTTCCAAGTCAGACAATTAAGAGAACCTCACCTAGTAGAGTAATTAATGTAAGATATGAAATATAGTGTTTCTTGAAAATTATGCCTTTCTCTAAGTTCAAAAAAGAATTGTTTCTTGTTTCTGATTCTCTTTTTGGTGCTTGCTACATCAGTCTGGAAGTTAGGAAGAGCAGGGTCTGAAAATTAGGAACAGAATGTTGGAGTAGGTATTTAATGATATACTGGTTTGAGTTTCTCTCAGTTTTAGTTTCCCCAAATGAGAAATCAGAGTGATAGTTCTCACTGCCTAAAGATTAAAAGGTTAGTGTGTTTAAGCACTGTGGGCTGCTTAAATGAAAGGCATGAACAAGACTTGACTGGAAGGGTCTAGAATAGCTAAAGATGTGCCTTTGATGTGCTGCTGATACTGCTCCCGCCCCAGATGGGTCTCGCTTCTGTTTCTGTTGGTGCTCATGTCATGGACTTGGGGCCTTGCTAGTTCCTGGTTGCTATCATTTTTATTATCTGTTGTCCCTGGTGACAACAGAGTGGAAAGACTGGTTTCCTCACTGAGACTGCTCTTATATTTGACAGATGTGCCTGGTGTGTAGTTGAGGATGGCACAGCTTATCTTGAAAAGAGATTGCATCTATCCTTGGGTTTAGAAGCTTCACACTTCAGTTTTCCTTTTCTTGGCTGTGTTTTCTTAGTTCAAAGTAGTGGCCTTTTATTAAACTCTATAGGGAGAACCTAGTCTGGTGGTAGCAGCCCTCGGGTCACCTCTCTTGACAAATGCATCCACCCCTTGCTTCTCTCTAACCTAGATGAATAAATTCCCAGAGTGGATTTGTCAACTATTTTTCTTCTTCCTCTCTTACCAGACTTCTCTAGAGAAGCTTATTTTCAGGCTTTGGGCTAGGGATCCAGTAAGTCACTACGTAGGTTTTGCTGACTTAGCGGCTGAAGGGCAGGATGATAAATTGAGAGAATGGATCACTTAAAGAAATAAATTTAAAGCTTCGTGAGAAAAGAGAGGCATTGACTCTTAATAGGGGCTCACCCTGTCTGAGTTTTGGTCATTTTGCTTCTCAGGCCATCCCATCAGTCCTGTGTCAGCAGCTGTCCACATCCTTCCGTGTCTTCACATTGCAGAAGCCTGTTTATTTTTGCCTCTCTCACTTTTTCCCTGGAAGAATTGATTTATTTTGAATGCTGTGTGGCTCTTTTTTCCTAGGTTAAGATAAGCAGTGCTTCTTCTAGCAGCCTCACTCCTAAAGGGC
>NW_006442512.1:3350741-3352829 GCF_000325575.1 Pteropus alecto
GAGTACTCATGTATTTTTCTCCTTGTACAGAGTCTCGTTAGTTGAGGAAATACTGGATTTGGCATTCATATCCATATTTTTTGCTGTCGTGGGCATTTAAGTCATCAGTCTGCTCTCTTATTTGCCTACGCTTTTGCTTTTTATTTACATGGCTGTATGCCAGGTGCAGAGTGAGGCATTAGGAGTATGATGATAGTAGAAGACACGGGCTCTGCGTCCTGCTCACAGTCCATTGCAAAAGATGGACTCTTGAACAATGATTGCAGAGTCGTGCCATATCCTATAATAGGGTGCGGCAGTGGCCCAGGGAAGGAACCGGCAGAGTTAGAGGGGCTTCACAGGGGAGGCCATCCTTGCATTGGATCTTTAGATGAAGCAGAGTTGGAATACTATTCTCAGTTCTGTGGACCACCACTAGGTATTTTCTTTGGACATGGGCCAGGAGTTAAGAAAGGAATATAGTTTTAACAAATATAACCATTGCTTTGGGACTTAGTAAATAGCTAATGTCTTTTTCTGCTTTCATAGTTTTTTATATGAATGACCCACATATGCAATGTTTTTCAGAGGAAAAGATTCAGTAAAACTGAACTCAAACCAAAGGAAGGATGAGTTCTCCCTGCCTTGACACCTATTCTAGAGCAGGGGTTCCCAACCCCTTGGCTGTGGACCGGTACCGGTCCATGGCCTATTAGGAACTGGGCCTCACAGCAGGAGATGAGTGAGTAAAGCTTCATTTGTATTTGCAGCCGCTCCCCAGCGTTAGCATCACCGCCTCAGCCCCGCCTCAGATCATCAGGCATTAGATTCTCATAGGAGCACAGGTCCCTGATGCCAAAAAGGTTTGGGACCACTGCTCTAGAATAAGCCCTACACATGCAAGCATACATATGCATACTCCCCTCAGAGAGGCAGGGCTTCTGTCTGGAGAGGCCTGTTGTAGAAAGGAGGAAGGACATTGCTGACTGCAGTTGGCAGATCACCTGTTGTAGGATGAGGAAACCCTCTGCTGTGGGTTGTCTGTCTTGGGGGCAAACTTTCTGAATGAATATTTAGTGATAGAAACTAATGTGATAGAAACCAATGAAAAACTAGGTTTTGGCATATAGACCTCATAAATGGGTCTGAAGGAAAACCGTGTAAACCTGGATCATAAGTCCTTGCCCCCAGGTCTCCATGCTGGTGGTGACCAGCTCTCTCCCCCACCTCCTGCCCTGGTGCTCAGGGGCCAGGGGGTCGACTCATTTAGGAATTGCCCTGAGCGGTCACAGAGCCTAGTTGGCCCTTAGGTGACCGAGTTTCAAGATATTCTGCCAAGTCTTTTTGGAGAAGAATGTGAGCTCTGCGTAGTAAAGCCTCTGATCATGAAGCTTCTCTGAGTGAACTCAAGGGCTTCTGTCACCTTTTCTGCTTTAGGACTTGCATGACAGCACACTCCACTCAAGTACTTGTTAGCTGTGGGGTCTCAGTCAGTAGCTGTCCATCTAACTGTACATCAGGATCTCCAGGGGTGGGGCCTTGCCACCTGCACATTTAAAGCTAGGTTCCCTGAGAGATTCTGATATGTGGCCAGCCGAGGGATCCACCCCTATAGATGAGCAGGCTCCAAACTCCTCCTCCCTCCAGGAGACCCGACCAAGGATGGCTCTGGCCTCCCTCTGCTTGGATCAGATTAGTAGGTGCTGAGTGGGCACTCTGTGCTGAGGACTGTGACACATATGGGAACCAGAGACACACAGTGTTGCCTTAAAAGAGCTGGCAGTCTGTTTGGAGAGATGTGGCACAAATGTGTGAAAAGTCAAGTAATGATATAGGTTTGACTACTAATTCAAAATAGTAGAAGAGATAACTCAAAGCAAAATGATTAATCAGCAAACCATGGAAAAGAAAATCTCTGTGAATGCTTAAAGTAGTGAAAGTGTACCTCAAGGTGGAGCAGTCAGCAACCATTTAGGAAGGAAGTAGCACTTGAACTTGGTCTTGAGCAGTCATTATTCCAAAGCAACTCGCTCAGAGGACATTAGAGCAGCCAGATACTCTTACTTTCTGGATAAAGTGCCCAGAAACCACCAGTGGGCAGCAGGGAAG
>NW_006442512.1:3352944-3392056 GCF_000325575.1 Pteropus alecto
AAGAGCGGATACAGTCATCCTGACTCTTGGAATTTCAGCCTCCTTTGGCCCAACTACATGAAAGTTGCTCAGGGCACTGCCATGAGTTGGAAATGCAGAAAGGCAGTATGTCCTGTATGTGGAGACACAATGGTACGCACTGTATGCTGCTGTTCAAAAGTCACGCTTCTGCTCTGTAACAGGAAAGGACACAGGCATCCTGTGTTTGAAAAGCTCGGTGGACAGTAGAGCTTTCCCTGGGCTCACAGGGAGCTAGTTGCCAGCCCCTTGACAAAGGCATGTAGCACCTATACTGTGTTCCTATGTTTTTGTTGGGTTGGGTTTGGGTTTTCGGCTTGTTTCATTACTGACCACCGTCCTCCTGGATACAGTGCCATGCTTACCTTTGTAAGGCAGGGCCATTGTAAGCCAGGGTCCACCCAGCCAGAAGCCAGCCTGCCTAGAGCAGAGGCTCCAGTGAGGCCCCTGCAGGCCCCCCACAGCTAGGAAACTTAAAGCCTCTTCCTTTTCTTCCCATTGTGTCGACTGGGCTTTTCTAGGGGAGGAGTGGGGCCAGTTAAAAGCTCCCCATGCCAACCGATTCATCTTCTCCCACGACCTCTCCAACGGGGCCATGAATATGCTGGAGGTGTTTGTGTCTAGCCTGGAGAAGTTTCAGCCAGACCTGGTGGTTCTCTCTGGATTGCACATGATGGAGGGACAAAGCAAGGAGCTCCAGAGGAAGAGACTCTTGGAGGTAATAGCACTGTTAAAGAATTTCACAGATCTCAGCTAGTGTGTTTCTTCAGATTTCTGCCTCTCTTGGCCTCTGCAGTTTGTGCTGCCTTGGCCTCCCCGGGACATATCATGGCAGCCGGCTCTGAAGCCTGCCTCCGGCTCCAGTGAGGTACCTCAGAGTGTTCTTTCAGGCACAGGCAGCAGCTTGAGTAGGACAGGTCAGAACATCTTCCTGCCTGAGCCTCTGTATCCTGTGCTAAACTGAACGTGGCTGCAAGCTGCAGTGTTTGTAGTTTGTGTCCTTCATGTTATCTATATCATCTCACTTCCCATCAGCTGTCCTGTGGTTCCTGCAGATCCAAACAACAGTTGAAGCCAACTGCTCAGTTTAGGTCCCCAGGAATAGGGTGGCTACATGAACACACAGGAGTGGTTCTTTGTGCTCTCTGATTCTATAACCCAGCACCTCTCTGCAGAGCCTAGGTTTCCCCGCTGGGAAAAGCATCCCTCATCCACGGAGGCCATGGCAACCTACATGGCTTGGAGTTTTCATGAGGATGCAGAGAAGACAGTGACAGGACACACTGCCTCTCAGGACCTGCTCTTTTCTTCCTCTTGTCTGACTTCTATATCTAATGGCAATGCTGTCCTCTTTTTGCAGGTTGTGACCTCCATTTCTGACATCCCTGTTGGCATTCCAGTTCACCTAGAGCTGGCCAGTATGACCAATAGGGAGCTGATGAGCAGCATTGTGCATCAGGTAACCACATGGGAGGCACACGGAGCCCTCTTTGGCTCTGACCCTCATGGGGCCTGGCAGAAATGCACCTTTGTCCAGTGGGACCAGTTGTTTAGGCTCAGGGGCCAGCTCACTGAAGTGTGGCTGTCATGTCACTCAGACCTCGGTCCTTGGAGATCCAAGTAAGGAGCCAGGACTGTTCTGGGACAGGATCTCTTCCTAGGTTAGAAATATGACAGTGTAACTGATGGGTTCATGGGGCTGTTTCCTCTGGAATGTGGAAGTGGGAGTGAAAAGTCTGAAGTTGAACTCAAAGAAGAAAACTGAAAGCCCAGCTCAGCTGCTTTCAATTGAATGTCAAGAAGCTGACTCTGTAGCTAGGGCCTTCTCTATCTTACCAGTCTAATACCTGCTGACATTCAGGAACTGAGAGTCGTGTCCCGTCATTGGTAAGAAGATCTGGTGTGTATGCAAAGCTAAGCACCATGGAAAGAAATACAAAATATGCTCATCTCTGCCCTTTGTCTTGGAATGGCATGTAACAAAAGACAAGGTCTAAGGCAGTCTTAAACTACAACTTTCCAGTTTATTCCAAGTGATAATGAGGGTAGAGGTAGTTGGAGGTGTAATAGCCCAAACAGTGACTGCTGATCTGTCACTTCCCCACCACCGACTTGAGGGGCAGGGAGTCTTGTAAGGAAGAAAGAGGCCACCCATCCTGCCTGCCTTCCCTGACTTTAGTCATTGGCCGTGTCCTAAGATACCTTTCTGGTGTCAGCCAGAAAGAGACCTCCGTTTTGTTTTTGTTAGCAGGTCTTTCCCGCAGTTACTTCCCTTGGGCTGAATGAACAGGAGCTGTTATTTCTCAGCCAGTCGGCATCTGGACCTCACTCTTCTCTCTCTTCCTGGAACGGTGTTCCTGATGTGGGCATAGTCAGTGACATCCTCTTTTGGATCTTGAAGGAACATGGGAAGAGTGAAAGCAGAGCCTCAGACCTCACCAGGATCCATTTCCACACACTGGTCTACCACATCTTGGCAACTGTGGATGGGCACTGGGCTAACCAGCTGGCAGCCGTGGCTGCAGGAGCTCGCGTGGCTGGGACACAGGCCTGCGCAACAGAAACCATAGACACCAGCCGAGTGTCTCTGAGGGCTCCACACGAGTTCCTGACCTCCCATTCGGGGGCAGGCTCCAGGATCATATTAAACCCTGACAAGCCAGTGGTAGAATGGCACAGGGAGGGCGTGGCCTTCCACTTCACACCTGTATTGGTATGTAAGGACCCTATTCGAACTGTGGGCCTTGGAGATGCCATTTCAGCTGAAGGCCTCTTCTATTCAGAAGTACACTCTCACTATTAGGAAGGTGGTTGTGGATCATTTTTCTGAAGAAGGAGAACTAGCCTATTTAAGAATTACAGGCATTAAGTGATTCGGAAAATAGGTCGAGGGTGTCAAAACAGTTTCTAGATCTGATTGAAAGACAGCCAAAGAAACAGCTGATTAAACTGTATCAGATACATTCCAGCCTGTTGACAATTACAAAAAGACATTTCAGGTTTTAATCAAAATTTAGCTATCTACTAATGAGACTGGATTTTCGGTGTTTTTATGTTGTGTGTCATAGGGGTAAAAACCTGATTCCCAAATTCCCAATTTATGCAGCATTGTCAGGTATTTTAGGCCAAACTAATTCACCCGTGAGCGCATGCCAGCTGGAGAAAACCTTTACCTGTCGCCCACCTCAGAAGTGCATGCGCACTCCGTGTCTAGTAAAGCCGGAGGCAGCTTCCAGTGTTCTCTCCTCTCCCAGCGCTCGGGGACAGGGCCACGATTTCCATTCAGTGTTTTAATGAAAATGCTTGATGAGCACACCATCTCAATCTTCCGCTCTCACACTTAAGACAGCCACAGGTGAAGACAAAACCACCCCTTACCCCGCCTGTGCTTTAGAGTCGCAGCTGAGGCGGGGGAGCCCAGTGGGGCCTTTGAGGGAATCAGCCATTCTGTGCTGATTCAGAAGCCTGGCCGACCTGCAGAGTGCCACAAGAGCTGAAGGGTTGTGTCTTCCTGCCGTGGCTCCTTAGACTGTAGTCTGGCTGGTCAGAGACTACTGTGCCTGGGCCCAACCTCATTGCCCAGCTTTGGCCATGCTTTCTCCCATAGAAGACTGATCTCTGTTCATTCTGACCCTTGAAGGCATTTGCTTTTACAACTGGAATATGCTTCTCTGTGTATAACTGATCATGTGTGTTTTACATTGACACATCACATCCATTAAAGAATTTGACCTCATAAGAGCCCCAGGATCATGAAATTTGTCATGTATTTATTTTTTATAAATTAGGGAGACTTCTGTGTGCTTTTAAATATATTAAAACAATTACATTTCAGGAGCCTTAAGTCTGTATGTAATTGATTTTTGTTCCCACCACCACTTCGAAGCCAGACACAATGGAAATTGTTCAGCCTTTTCTGGTGAGTTCTCTGTTACTCTGCTCTCGAGCTGTTTGATTGCCTCGTCTTCCCCATCGCTGCCCAGGTTGTCCCTCACCCTGAGCCTGAGCCATAGGTCTGCCCTCTGTGCTTTAAAGTGACAGAGGAAACTAGCATCAAGTAGCCAGTCCAGTAGGAAATGGCGGTTGGAGAGCGGTGAGCCTTCTCAGTTTGTTCAAAGAGCAGTATCGACATGGCAACTGGTGGCAGGCTCCCCAGGTCAGGGGGAATTGTTTCACACTGGCTCACAGCAGCAGCTTCTGGACTCAAAGCCACCTCAAATCCTTCATCTATGACCTCCCCCGCCCTGCTTTTGGGCTTGATTACTCCTTCAAAGAAAACTTAAGCCTAGAAAATTATGCAGCTTGAAATTCAAAGCAAGTAGCTTCTTAAGGAAGTCTGGCTGCTACCTCATTAGTCTCTGTCTCCAAGCTCAATTACAAATAATAAAACACCAACTTTCTAGCCTATTTTTATTGGAAAGCCTGAAGTGAGAAGAGATTTCTATTTTTCCAAGAAGAATTGGAATAACAGGTTCTAACCTGAGAATACTTTAAGAGTTCTGACATATTCTCCACGTGACATTTTTCTTAGTCTCAAAGTTGTGTCTGCTCAGCCCCTGCCTTTAATATATTCTCAGTACATTCTCCAGTTTTCACTGGTGATATCAATAAAGACTAATCCAGGAAGTGTAGTCAGCACATACTGTACAGTAGTTTTTTAAAAGATGGGTTTTCAACTTTTAATAGCTGCTGAATCAGTTTGGTGGTTATCACAAAAAAGTACCGGAATGTACCATACATGACAGGGGTAAATATTATCAGAATCATTTTGTAGATCTTTATGTATATACCTGAATGAGCACATGTAGATATGAACGTACATGCATCCCTATGTGAATGTCCCACCTTTCTGAGAAGTCAGCTAAGCTTTGGAAGTAAGATTGACTGGACTTCATCACCTAGGGCAAATTATGCGGAAGTGAGTGGGAAGGACAGGCACACAACAGGCAGGGCTTCAGGCCCCTCAACCATTTGCTTTGAACTTTACAAAGGTTTCTCCATGTGATTTGATATGAAGAAAAGTTTTAAAGTTCCCTGAACTAGAAAGAATGCCTGATGAAGAATGAGCCTTCCTAAAAATGTTCTAACACTCACTCTTGCATCATTTGAAATTGATTTAACACCTAAGGAAAAGCAGCCACACACACACACAAAACCACTGTCAGGAGAGAAGAATTCAGCCAAAAATGAATAATGTCTTATGCAGATTCAGTTTGCATTTTATTCTCTCTCAAGATTTGTGTGTGGGGCGGGGGGATAATTATTCATCAGTAGAAATCCAAATTCTATGCAGGGTTTTGAGATGGCAAATATCGTATGACATTGGACCAGTTCGCCTTACTAAGCCTCACTTTCCTCATCTGTAAAATGGGTTAATGGTGGTCCCTACCCTCATGCAATTCTTAACTAAAGGAAATACTATGCAAAATATTTAGCACAGTACTTGGCACATATTTAAAAGTTTAATAATTGTCAGTTACTAATCTGAACGGTCAATTTCCCAGGACTCTGTGGAACTATTTTAAATCATTGAAAAGCTACCACACTGATAATTTCACATTACTTTTTGGTCTTTTTTTAGATAAAAATTTTTATACAGTGAAATAGCACAAATTTTAAGTACCATTTGGTGAGCTTTGACAAATGCATATACTCATCTAACTCACATGCCTTTACAGATATAGAATGTTTCTATCACCTCATGCCACTTTTAAGTCATCCCTAGCCCCACCCTCAACCCTAAAGCACCCCCTATTATGCTTCTTTCCACCATAAATTCGTTTGCCTGTTCTGGAACTTTATAGAAATGGAATCTCAAAGTATTTAGTCTTTTGTATAAAGTTCCATTTATTCAGCATAATTTTTGTGAAATTAACCCATGTTCCCTGTAGTTTGTTACTTTTTATAGCTGAATAGTATTCCATTGTGACTACAGTGGTTTCCACTTGGGGGCCTTTATGAATAATGCTGCTATCGACAAGTCTGTTAGACATTTTCATTTCTCTTGGATAAAAATCCATAGGCATGGAATTGCTAGGAAAGGGTAGTGACAGACCTTTCCCCAAAGCAGTTGGACCAGTTTACACCAATCAGTGATTTATGAGTTAGGTTGCTTCTCATTCTTGCCAACGTTTGGAGTTGTCAGTGTTCAATTTCAGCCTTGTGATGGGTTCATAGTGGTGTTTCACTGTGGTTTTATTTTGCATTTCCCCAAAAATTAATAATGAGTACTTTTTTACATGCTTATTGGCCATTCATCTACTTTTGTGAACAGTTCAAATCGTTTGCCCACTATTTTTTTTTTTTCAATTGGATCATTTGTTTTATATTTGTTATTGTTTAGGATGTTAGTGTTTTTATTCTTGAGTTGTAGTTCTTCTTCATGTGTTCTGGAAATAAACCCTTTGTCAGACATATGTTGTGACTGTATGCTCCCAGAATATATTTCCAGTCTGTAGATCAATACTCATTTTCTTCTTCATGGCTTATTGGTCTTCTATGTCCTAAGAAACATTGAACTACTCCTATATTATGAATATAGTCTCATATCTTCTTCTAGGAACTTAATACTTTTAGGTTGTACATCTAGGTCTAGAATCCACTTTGAGCTACTTTGTGTGTATGGTGATAGGTTGGGGTGAGATTTACTTTTTTCTACACAGCCATCTAGTTGTTTCAGCACCATTGGTTAAAAAGACTTCTTTTCCCATTGATGCCTTTATCAAAAATCAAATGACTGTGTAAGTGTAGGTCTATTTATGGACTCTGAGCTGTTTTATTGATCCATCTATCCCTATGCCAGTACCACATAAGTACTGTTATGGTTAAGTCTTGAAGTGAGGTGGGGGTAAGTCATCCAGTTTTGTTCGAGATTGCCTTACATGTTCTAGGTCCTTTGTATTTCCACGACATCTTAGAACCAGCTTGTCAGTTTCTACACCAAAACCTGCTGGGATTATGATAAGAATCTATAGACCATTTTGGGAAGAATTTTTACCTTAGGAATATTTAGTCTTCCAATCCGTGAACATGACCTATCTCCCTGCGGGTATTTGTTCCTGTCATTAGTTAGAGCCTACCAGAAAACAATTCATAGGACTCTATTTCATTAGCTGCCCATCAGTCTTCATTTTCCCTTTGTTCATGTTTCAGGCAAGTCAACATCTCATTGATTTTAAAATCAAAGAATAAGATCAAAATAAGAAAACAATAAGAGTTTCAACTTGAATTATATAAATGCTTGCAAGGTCTCTGATAAGAAACTCAATTTTCCTTTTTATCATGTGTGATGCTGTCTCTAATATCTCCATGATTACTATGTCTCCCTCTTCTGTTTGGTTTTTTTTTTTAATTTCACCAATACCCCTACCCCGCTTCCCTTTGGCAACCGTGAGCTTGTTCTCTATATCTATGAGTTTGTTTCTGTTTTGTTTATTCATTTGTTTTGTTTTGTTTTAGATTCCACATATAAGTGAAATCATATGGTATTTCTCTTTCTCCAACTTACCTCACTTAGCATAATACCCTCTAGGTCCATCGATGTCATCACAAATGCTAAGGTTTCATTTTTTTTTTATTGCTGAGTAATATTCCATTGTGTATACATACCACATCTTCATCCATTCATCTATCAGTGGACACCTAGGTTGCTTCCATATCTTGGTTATTGTAAGTAGTGCTTCAATGAGCATAGGGACACATACATTATTTTGAGTTAGTGTTTTTGTTTACTATGGATACTCAGAAGTGGGATTGCTGGGTTATATGGCAGCACTACATTTAATCTTTTGAGGAATCTCCATACTGGTTACCATACTGGCTGCACTACACTTACAGTCCTACCAGTAGTGTGCAAGGCTTCCCATTTCTCCACATCCTCGATGGCACTGTTATTTGTTGATTTTTTGATAATAGCCATTCTGATGGGTGTGAAGTAGTATCTCATTGTGGTTTTAATTTGCATATCTCTGATGATTATTAATGTTGAGCATCTTTTCATGTCTATTGGCCATCTGTATGTCTTCTTTGGAGAAATGCCTATTCAGATCTGCCCATTTTTAATTGTATTATTTGGGTGGGGGTTTTTTCGGTATTAACGTTTTATGAGTTCCTTATATATTTTTTATATTAACCTCATCAGATATTTGCAGATATTGTCTCCCATTTACTAGGTTATCTTTTAGTTTTGTTGATGGTTTTCTTTGCTTTGCAAAAACTTAGTTTGACATAGTCCCATTTGTTTCTTTTTTCTTTTGATGCCTTTGTCTGAGGAGACATATCCAAAAAGATATTGCTAAGACCAATGTCAAAGAGTTTACTGCTTCTGTTTTCTTCTAGTTTTATGGTTGTATGTCTTACCTTTAAGTCTTTAATCCATTTGAGTTTATTTTTATATATGGTGTAAGAAAGTGGTCCAGTTTTTCTAACACAACTTATTGAAGAGAATGTCTTTACCCCATCGTATATCCTTGCCTTCTTTATTGTAGATCAGTTGTCCGTATAAATGAGGATCTTTTTCTGGGATCTCTATTCTATTCCACTGATCCGTTTGTCTGTTTTAATTATTGTAGCTTTGTACTGTAGTTTGAAATCAAGGAGTGTGATACCTCCCTCTTTGTTCTTTCTCAAAGTCCTTTGTGGTTCCATATAAATTTTAAGCTCAGTTGTTCCAGTTGTGAGAAGAATGCCATTGGTATTTTAATAGGGATTGCATTAAATCTCTATATTTAGGTAGCAAGGACATTTTAGACATTTTAACAATATTAAGTCTTCTAATCCATGAGCAAGTTTTATCCTTCCATTCGTATACTCTTCAGTTTCTTTCTTCAGTGTCATAGTTTTCAGAGTACAGGTCTTTCACCTCCTTGGTTAAATTTATTCCTAAGTATTTTTTTAATGCAATTACAAATTGAATTATTTTCTTAATTTCTCCTGATCATTTGTTATTGGTGTATAGAAACACAACAGATTTCTGTATGTTGATTTTGTATCCTGAATTCATTTATTAGTTCTAAATGGTTTTTTTTTTGTTGTTGTTGTTGTTGTTTTTGGTGAAGTCTACGGTTTTTTATATGTACTATAATGTCCTCTGCAAACAGTGAAGAGTTTTACTTCTTTCTGATTTGGATGCCTTTTACTTGTCTGATTGCTATGGCTAGGACTTCCAGTACTATGTTGAACAGAAGTGGTAATTAGTGGGCATCCTTGTATTATTCCCGATCTTAGAGGAAAAGCTTTCAACTTTTCACCAATGAGTATGATATTAGTTGTGGGTTTGTCATATATGACTTTTATTATGTTGAAGTATGTTCCTTCTTTACTCACTTTGTTAACAGTTTTTATCATAAATGGATGTTGAATTTTGTCAAATGCTTTTTCTGCATCTATTGAGATGTTCATATGATTTTTATCCTTCATTTTGTTAATGCGATGTATCATGTTGATTGATTTGTGGATGTTGAACCATCCTTGCATTCCTGGGATAAATCCTACTTCATAATCCTTTTAATCTTGAATCCAGTTTGCTAGTATTTTGTTGAGAATTTTTGCAACTATGTTCATCAAGGATATTGGCCTATAATTTTCCTTTTTTGTAATGTCTTTGTCTGGTTTTGGTATTAGTGTAATAATGCTGGCTTCATAAAATAAGTTTGAAAGCATTCTTTCCCCTTTGTTTTTTTGAAATAGCTTAAAAAGGAGAGGTATTAATTCTTCTTTAAATGTTTCTTAGAATTCACCTGTGAAGACTTCTAATCCTGGACTTTTATTTGTTGGCATTTTTTTTATTACTGCTTCAATTTCATTGCTAGTAATCAGTCTGTTTAGATTTCCTGTTTCTTTCTGGTTCAGTCTTAGAAGGTGATGTACTTCTAGAAATTTATCACTTTCTCTTAGATTATTGAATTTGTTAGCATATAATTATTTGTAGTATTCTTTAATGATTCTTTGTATTTCTGTGATATCAGAAGAGAAGTAGTAACTTCTCTTTCATTTATGACTTTATTTATTTGGCCTCTCTTTTTTTCTTCATGAGTTTGGCTAAAGGTTCGTCAATTTTGTTTATCTTTTCTAGGGACCAGCTCTTAGTTTCATCTATCTTTTCCAGTTTGTTTGTTTTTTTTAAATCTCTATTTTGTTTATTTCTCCTCTGATCTTAATTATTTCCTTCCTTCTGTTTACTTTGGGGTTTTGTTCTTTTTCTAGTTCCTTTAGGCATAAAGTTTGATTGTTTATTTGGAATTTTTCTTGTTTCTTGATGTAGGCCTGTATAGCCTATGAACTTCCCTCTTAGAACTGCTTTTGCTATACTTATAAATTTTGAAAAGTTGTGTTTTCATTTTCATTTATTTCAGAGTAGTTTTAATTTCCTGTTTGTTTTCCTCTTTGATCCATTTGTTGTTCAGTAGCCTGTTACTTAATCTCCACAATTTGTTTTTTCCATTTTTCATCCTATACTTGATTTCTAGTTTCGTGCCATTGTGGTTGGAAAAGATGCTTGATATTAGTTTTTATGAATTTATTGAGGCACATTTTGTGGCCTAATATGTGATCTGTCTCAGAGAATGTTCCACTTGAAAAAAATGTGTATTCTGTTGTTTTGGATAAATGTTCTATAAATGTCTATTAAGTCGATTTGATATGATGTGGCATTTAAGTATCATTATGTGTTATTTCCTTATTAATTTTCTAATTTTTTGTGTGGATGATCTATCCATTGATGTGAGTGGGGTATTAAAATCCTCTACTATTATTGTACTACTACGAGTTTCTCCCTTTATGTCCATTAATATTTGCTTTATATATTTAAGTGTTCCTATGTTGGGTACATAGATATTTATGATTGTTATAGCCTCTTCTTGGATTGACCCCTTTATAATTATGTAATATCCTTCTTTGTCTTTTTTCACATTCTTTGTTTTAAAATGTATTTTGTCTGATATGACAAAATAGAGCTTTCATTTGTTTTTGCATGGAATATCTTTTTCTATCTTTTCATTTTCAGTCTGTATTTTTAATCTATTCTGCAACCCTATGTCTTTTTATTAAAACACTTAATCGATTTAAATTTAATATGTATGTACTTATTTCCATTTTGTTCATTTGGTTGTTTTTGTACTTCTGTTGTTTCATTCTTCTTCTCTTGAGCTTTCCTCTTGCAGTTTCCTGATTTCCTTTAGTTTTTTGTTTGGGTTCCTCTCTCTTTATTTTTCATGTAACATTTGTAGGTTTTGGGTTTGTGGTTACTATGAGGTTTACGTATATCATTCTATATCTGTAGCAGTCTATTTTAAGATGATAGGCATTTAAGTTCAAATATGTTCTGAAAGAACTACATTTTTATTCCCCCTCCATACTTTGTTTTTGATATCATATTTTAGATCTTTTTGTTTTGCGTGTTTCCTAACTACTTATTATAGTTTGGGTTCAGTTTGGTACTTTTATCTTTTGACCTTGATAGTTGCTTCTTAAATGTCTGATTTGCTGTATTTCTTAAAGATTGGCTTTACCTGTGAGACTTTTTTTCTTTCTCATATTTTCTTATTTCTGGCTGTGGCCTTTCCTTTTCTGCTAAAGAAGACCCTTGAACATTTATCATAAAGCTGGTTTAATGGTGATGAACTCTTTTAGCTTTTGTTTGTCGGGGAAATTCTTTCTCTCTCCTTCAATCTGAATGGTAACCTTGCCAGGTAAATTATTCTGGACTGTAGGTTCTTTTAGCATTTTAAAGATGTCCTGCTACTCTCTTCTAGCCTGTAAAGTTGCTGCTGAGAAATCAGCTGATAGCTTTATGGGGTTTCCTTTGCATGTAACGAGTTGTTTTCCTCTTTCTCCGCTTTTTAAAATGGCACAAGGAAAACTTGTGCCATTTTAATTATAGTATGTCTTGGTGTGGGTCTCTTGAGTTCATCTTGTTTGGCACTCTGTGCCTCTTGGACCTGGATGTCTGTTTCCTTTCCCAGGTTAGGAAAGTTTTCAATCATTACTTATTCAAAGTTTCTGTTCCGTTCTCTCTTCACCTTCTGGTATCCCTATAATGCAAATGGTTGTGCGCTTGATGTTGTCCCAGAGGTACCTACTTCCCCCGCCTTTTTCTTTTTTGCTGTTCTGATTGGTTGATTTCCACTAGTCTATCTTCCAGATCACCAATCCATTCCTCTGTATTATCTAATTTACTGTTGATTCCTTCTAATGTATGCGTGTGTGCGTGTGTTTCATTTCAGTTATTGTATTCTTCAGCTCTGCTTCGTTCTTCATTATAACTTCTCTTTGTTGAAATTCTAAATTCCTCTATTGCACTCTCAAGTTTGGTGAGCATTCTTATGACTATTTCTTTGAATTCCTTGTGAGGCAAATTATTACTTCTGACATTACTCCTTGAATTCTACTTTAACTGATATTAATGCAGCACCCGAAACATTATTGTCGCACTCTAGACTTCTTATGCCTACAGTTTGCATGGTATATCTTTTCCCATCCTTTTACTTTCAGTGGCAGATAACTAGGCTTTAATTTTTTTATTCTTTCTCCGCTTTTTAATTGGAATGTTTGGTCCAATTACATTTTTTAGTCTAATTACATTTTGATGTAATTATTGATATAATTGGATTTACATTTAACATTTGCTGTTTATTTTATCTTTGTTCCATCTTTTTCTTCTTTTTTATTGTTCTTTCTTTCCTGCCTTTTTTTAGGGGAGGAGGGTGCTAATTGAATATTTTTTAGAATTTCATTTTAATGCCTTGTTTGGCTTTTTAGCAATACTTCTTTACATCTTTTTAATGGCTGCTCTAGGGATTATAATATGCATTCTTAATTCATCACAAACTAGGATTAGTTTTTTACCACATCACATAAAATATAAAAACCTTTCAACCAGGCTTCTTACAAGATGGCATAGAAGGTAGATGGTATGCATGCCTCCTCTAGTGACCACACCAAAAGTAAACAAAACTACAGAGCAACCAGTACTCCAAGCTGTCTGAGGTCTGGCTGAATAGAAGCCCTACAACTATGTGACCTCAAATAAGAGGTCATCTCAAAATGGTAGGAAGGGTGGTGATGCAAAACGGCCTGGTCCCACAACAGCGTATGGCAATCAAGAATTGGGAGGACTATCTTGGCTGCAGAGATACCTCCTCCACCTGAGAAAAGTGGGGTCCCAGCCGCACACTGGGCAACCCAGACCAGGGTCCATGGTGGGAGAATGAGACCCCACAACCTCTGCCTGTGAAAACCAATGGAGGTTGTGGCTGAGAAAGAGGGCTACAGAAAGCAGAGACCTTCCTCTTGGCCCACACCTGGTCTTACTTGCTGATGGACTCACTCGCTCTGAGATCCAGTGCTGAGGCGACGGCTCAAAGGATGCCAGGTACATACAGGGAAGCATTGAGCTTCAGGCTTCAGAGCAAGGGCTGGAGGGGCAGCTTGCTCCCAGACAGAGGTACAGGCAAAAGCCATTGTTTCTTTGCTGAGCCCTCTCCCTTCCCAGCCTGTAGACCCAGGTGCCATCTACCTGCATAACACAGGTTGCTCTGTCCAGGAGATTCTCTGAGACTCCGCCTCTCCCCACTCATGGGCCCACTCAAGCTGCTTCCAGTGATTTAGTCCATAAAAACAAGCTGTCTTGACTCCTGCTGTGAACTTTCATAAAAATCTCTCAAAGGCTCACAAAACCCATAGAACAAGCATCTGGTCTCAACGTGCCATGTACCTCTTGCTGAACAGCCCCTAGCCCCATACCAGTGGTAGCTAGCCTTGGTTTCTGACTTGGTCCTTCAAGGCACCTATCAGTGCAGCTGTTGTGTCAGCAGCCATATGTAGATTGCTTGATGATTCTTATCAGGTGGCCCCGGAGGTACACAGACTGCAACTAAATTTGCCCTGCAGCTGGACCCCTCCCAGGTCTGTGCCAAGGCCCCCACAGCACACCTACTATATAAAGTCACTCTATTAAGACCGGGAGACTTAGGAGCCCTAATACATAGACACAGGGAAGCAGCCAAAATGCAGAGACAAAGAAGCATGTCTCACATGAAAAAACAGAACAAAGTTTTAGAAAAAAAAATTCACCAAAATAGAGACAAGCAATATACCAGATTCAGAGTTCAAAACACTGGTTATAAGGATACTCAAGGAACTTAGGGGAAGAGTAGATGAACTCAGTGAGAACTTTAACGATAAAAAACATAAAAATAGAGATGGAAAACATAACAGGGAGCCAATCAGAAATAAAGGTCACAATATTTGAGTTGAAGAGTACATTAGTGGGAATCAACAGAGTTGATGAAAACAGAGGATTAAATCAGCAACATAGAGGATGGGGTAGCAGTGGACACCCACTCAGAACAGCAACAAGAAAAAAGAATCCAAAAAAAATGAAGATAGTTTACGGAGCCACTGGGACAATGTCAAGGGTAACAACATTCCCATCCTAAGGGAACCAGGAGAGAGATATAAGGAACTGAAAACCTATTTGAAGACATAATGATGGAAAACTTTCCTCATCTGGTGAAGGAAATAGACATACATCTCCAGGAAGTTCAGAATCCCAAACAAGATGAACCCAGAGGCCCACACCAAGGCACATCATAATTAAAATGCCAAAAATTAAAGACAAAGAGAGAATCTTAAAAGCGGCAAGAGAAAAACAATTAGTTACATACAAGGGAGCACCTATAAGACTGTCAGCCAATTTCTCAACAAAAACTTTATAGGCCAGAAGGGCTTGGCACAAAATATTCAAAGTGATAAAAACCCAGGACCTACAACCAAGATTATTTTACCCAACAAAGCTATCATTTAGAATCAAAGGACAGATAAAGGCTTTCCCAGACAAGAAAAAGCTAAAGGAGTTCATCACCACCACGCCAGTATTATAGGAAATGTTGGAGGAACTTAAGAAGAAAAAAATGTGTCAAAAGTCCAAATAAAGAATGGCAATAACTACATATCTATCAACAAGAACTGCAAATGAAAAAGAAATGCTCCAATCAAAAGACAGGGTGGGAGGGAAAAAAATGGCACAGATGATAAGAGGCTCTGTTCATCCCTCTGGCGACCAAATCAAAGTTGTACGGAAACAAGGAGCAGCAGCAAAGAAAATTTGCCTGGAATCTAGATGAACAAGCCATACAACTAGGGAGAAATCCAAGAAATCACCCTGCAACGGCAGAACGTAGGACAAGGCGAGGATCCGAGGTCGCCCGGTCCTGAGCAGCTGAATGAGACAGAGGCTGTGGAAGTGGAAAGAGCAAAAGCCTCTTAAAGGGGCCGCATCCGTGAGCAGATTTTCATGGTGACAGACCTGCTTGCTCTGAGCACCAGTGCCAATTCAGCTGCAAGCCGGTGGAACCAGGGACTTACAGGGAGTCATTGTCGGAGTGAGGGCCGAGGCAAGACTTGCTCTGTACAGAAGGGCCGGTGGTATCTATTGTTCTCTGTTGAACCCTGTCCCCCTCCCAGTGCGCAGACACAGAGACGTCATCAAACTGGTAACAGAGGTCAATTCACCCAGAGGATTCCCTGAAATCCTGCCTCCCCCACCTCATGGCTGCACCCATGCCACACCCAGGTGTGTCCTTAGAGAGTCAGGTGCTCCTTGCTGAGCTGCGCCTAGATTCACACTAGAGGCAGCTGGCCTCAGTTTCTGGTGTGGCCTTTTGAGGCAACTACAAGCACGGCATCTGTGGATTGCTTGCTGAATCTTAACAGGTAGCCCTGGAGGGGCAGAGGCTTGAGATTAATTTGGCCTGTAGCTGAGCCCCTCTCAGGATTGTTCCACTGGACATCTACTTCACAAATCCACACCAATAAGACCGGGAGACTTAGGAGCTTTGCTTAGTACATAGAAACAGACATGGAAAGGCAAACAAAATGGGAAGACAAAGAAGCAGAAACCATATGGGAGAAAAGAACAGAGATCCAGATATAGTGGAGTCAAGTAATCTAACAGATGCAGAGTTCAAAATACTAGTTTAAAAGATGCTCAATAAACTTTTGGGAAGTATAGATAAATTCAGTGAGAACTTCAACAAAGAGATAAAAAACATAAAAATGGAAATGGAAATTATAAAAGGGAACCGGTATGAAATAAAGAACACATTATCTGAGATGAGAAGTATATTAAATGGAATAAATGAAGGAATAAAGAAAGTGGATAAAGAAAATGATCAAATGCCCTATCTAAAGGATGGGAAAGCCAAGGACACAATCAGAATGGCAAGAGATAAGATGCCAAGACTATAAAAATAATTTAATGAGCATACGGGACACTATTAAGGGTCCAAATATTTGTCTGATAGGCATAATTGAAGAAAATCAAGATGTTGAACAGCTGTTTGAAGAAATAATGATGGAAAACTTCTCTAACCTAATGAAGGAAATGGACATAAAACTCCAAGAAGCTCAAAGAATTCCAAAAATCAGGGAACTAAAGAGGCCCACATCAAGACACATTATAATTAAAATGCTGAAGTTTAAATATAAAGAAAAAATATTAAAAACAGCAAGAGAAAAACACATAATTACTTATAAGGGAACACCCATAAGACTGGCAGCTGATTTCTCAAAAGAAACTATGCAGGACAGAAGGACTTGGCAAAAAATATTCAACAGGATGAAGACCCAGGGTCTACAACCAGAGATACTTTATCCAGCAAAGCTATCATTTAGAGTTGAAGGACAGATAAAGAGCTTCCCAGACAAAAATAAGCTAAAGGAATTTATCATCACCAAGCCAATATTACAGGAAATATTGGAGGTACTTCTTTAAGAAGAAAAAATACAAAAGATTCACTTCAGATTAAAAGATACACACAGACTAAAAGGAAGAGGATAGAAAAAGATATTTCTTTGATGGACCTAGAAGGTATTTAAGTCAAGACAGAGAAAGATATAAACACTCTATGATTTCACTTACATGCAGAATCTAAGGAATAAGAACAAACTAATCTAAAACAGACTCACAAATATAGTGGACAATTTGGTGACGGACAGAGGGGAAGGGGCTTAGGGGGCTGGGAGAATGGGGTGAAGGGTTAAAGAAGCACAAATTAGTAGCTGATGGTCACGGGGATGGGGAGCACGGCATAGGGAATGCAGTTAGCATTAATACATTGGCTAGGTGGAGGGTCAGGGGAAGGAGGGAGCAACTGGAGGGATCGTTTTATGAACTATGTGGGTGTCTAACCAATGTACTGTATACTTGAAACTAATTAAAATAAATAAATTTAAAAAAAAGAAGGGTGGCTGAATGGATAAGAAAACAAGACCCTTACACATGCTGCCTGCAAAGACTCACTTCAAATTAAAAGACTCACACAGACTGAAAGTAATGGGATGGAAAAAGATATTTCACGATGGACCTAGAAGGTATCGTGCTGAGTGGAGTAAGTCAGATACAGGAAAACAAATGCCATATGACTGCACGTATGTGTGCAATCTAAAGAACAAAATAAACAAAAAAACAGAAACAAACTCTTAGATACAGAGAACATTTTGAGGATTACCAGATAGGAGGGGGTTGGAGGATTGATGTAAAGGGGAGAAGGGATTAAGTAGTACAAATTAGTAGTTACGAAACAGTCATGGAAATAAAAAGTATAGCATAAGGAATATAGCCAATATTGTAATAACTATGTATGGTGTCAAAGGGGCACTAGATTTATTGGGGTGATCACTTTGAGTTATACAGATGTCTAATCACTATGTTGTACACCTGAAACTAATATGCCAACTATAACTGAAAAATTAAAATATTTAAAAAAAAATCTTAAAGTTCCATGTACCCCCTTGTCCTTTAGTTACATTTATATATATTAAACCCCACAATTTTTTTTTTTTTTTTGCTTGGAACAGTCATATGTATTTTTTTTAATTAAACCAAGGTGTTTTATATTTACCCACTTATTTACATTAATGGGAGGCTTGGTCCATCATAAGCTATTCTGCCATTATTGGACAATAATTCTTCCTTAAGAACAAAATGATCATGGTAACCATACACTCCAAAGTTTCACTGTCTTTGGAATGCACAGTTTTGTACTATTATTCAGTAAGAAGGGCACTTTTCCCTTTGCTAGTCCATACTTCCACTTTCCTGCCTCTAGTTTAAACCACCTTAATTTTTTTTTATCTGATTATGTACTTGGCCTCCTTTTTGTCATTGTTAAAAATTATGACATGAACAACTACCCTACTAGAATTTAGAATAGCTCCTTTCTCACCAGAGTGAACGAGAAACTGCAAAACCACATGCCCTAAAGACTGGACAGGTACGACCCAGTAATTGTTAAGAAAATCTAAGCTCAATTTAATGTGGAAAGCATGTGTTTCTTGATTGCTATCACTGGAATGCAAGGTGCCATTATGTTCCTGCCCCAAGGAGTACAGAAACACCGATGAGTCCTGCTGTTTACAATCCGTCAGTCTCCGCTGTGCATCACTTAAAAAAGCCTCTTTACCCTTGTCTCCCCAAATGCTAAAATTTTCTCAGGTTAGCGTAATGAATTCAACTCTGCCCTCTAAGAACTCCACTCCCTTTACTTTGACTTAAGAGCAGTCCAATCTCCATTTCTTCAGTCTTCAAGCCCTTGGGTCTCTTGCTGCCACTGCTTCACCAAAAGTACATCACTGCTTCTTGGTTAATGGTTAAAGGGCAGGAGCTCTGCATCCCGACCCGGTTTCAAGTTCTAATCCTGCCACTTACCTTGGGAAATTCATGTTGCCTCTCCCAACCTCTTCCTCTCTTATAAAAAGGGGATGACAGTCCCTTTCTGTTGGAAGAGTTTAATGAGACTGGTCACTCCCTTCCTGAACTTTTCTTCCTTCACTTTTCCTAACACCATTTCCTGGTTTTTCTATCACCTGCTTCTCTTATCTCCTTTGTGGGCTCTTCTCCCTTCAATATTGGTTTTCCATTTTTGGTTTCTCATCATCTTATTCCTTGCTTTCTTTGCATGATTCCTTTCAAATCTGTGGTTTCAGTTCTCACCCAAACCCAAATTACTCCTGAATCTTTATCTTCAAGTGCCACATTTATCTTCAGGTGCCACATTTCGCACCTGAAATCTAGCTACACAAGCGTCTAATGTCTATCATGATTTGGATGTCTCAAAGATAAACATGTCTAAAACCAGAGTCCACAACACTCAACTCCAGTCCCCTAATGTTCTTCTCTGATTTGTGTAACTCTCCCTATCAATGGGCATCCATCCTACAGTCTGTTCTTATCTGCCACTTCTAATCAGTCTCCAGTTTGTTGATCCTACCTCCTAAATCTCTCTCACACTTTCTCCTCTCCATGTGTCTTATTTACACCCTCATTATATCTAAGACTTTTCAGTCACAGGCACACTAGACTCCACACTGACACAGAAGTGAGCTGTCTCAGTCGCCCACTTCTGCCACATATCAGCTGCTGGGCATGGGTATCATTTCTGTTACCTTACTGTTTATTTCTGAGACACGAGAACTGAAGAATTTCCTGCTCAGCTGCTGCTTCAAAACAGACCCAATCATAATATAAAGAACTCCAAATAGTCTGGTTAGACAATAGGTCAGTCCTCTACCTTCAAATTATGGTGATTAAAAGGTACTTTAAGTACAAAATGGGGACTGGCTCTGAAGCAAACTGCTAGCCTACCAGCCATCAGGGCTGCAGCAGAGGCCATCCTGGCACCAAGTAGGAAGCTGGCATTGAGGTTCTGTCTCCAGTTTCAAACTTGGCTTAGGAATAGGTAAAAGAAGACTGTGATCATAGGTTCTTTCAAAAAAAGTTTTTATTGTGATCTCTCATTTTTGTACTTGAATTACAACATTCCCCAAAGGGGTGATGATACATAATCATATTCTAAAATGGACATATAATGTATTATAGTTTCTCCTCAGTGTATCATTGATTGTCTTAAGTAAAAATTCCTTGGTTAAGAAACTTCTTTTTCTTTTAATCCTTGGTGCTGCTTGACTGCCCTGCCCTTTCAGTCCTGCTGCTTAGACTGACGTGATCTGGCTCTATACTCTGACCTCCCTCAAGAACTTGTTCTGGATTCCCTTGGGCAAATGCAGCTAGGATACGTGACAGCCTCAGCTTCAATTTATAGAGCTTTTTTTCATCATTGTTTTTCTTTTTTAAATTTAGGCTCTTGAAGCTGAATTATGAATCGGAGATTTGTGTGTACTTTCGGGGCTGATACGCCCCACAGCCTGAGGGTTGCCTCAGCTGAGCTGAGGCTTCATCAGGACAAGGCTCGTGAACAGAGCTGTCTGCCTCTGACTGTCCTTCCACAGAGGAGGGGTCAGCCAGCCAGGAGACAAACTCCTTTCAAAAGCAAACAGCATCATGTACCCTGCTGGCTCTTGAAGCTACGTACATAGAGCCATGAGCTTGTTCTTAATTCTTAAAAGACCAGTCTGGGCTGTCTTCTATTTCCTGGGTGATGGGGCCAATAGGGGGCTGCACAGGCCTCAGGCTCCTCATGATCATCACAACACACCCTGTGTTCTGTGGTGCCCAGGGAATGTGCTGGCCTCCACCCTGCCTATGTCATGTGACTGTTCCTAATCTGATACTTCCTTGCCAAAGAAACCCCTACTCTGGGGTCACCCTACTCCTATTTTTCCCTTATTTGTGATGGTGCTTCAGCTGGACTTGCTTCCACAGCAGGCTCTGGCTCCAGAGGAAGAGGCGGTGGCTTTGTGGGCTGAGATGTTCCTCCAGCACCTACTAGCAAAACAAAGAGCTTGAGCTCTCAATTCCACAATTCCAGAAGAAATCATTATTTTCACTGTTAAATTTCAAGAAATTCCATATTTTCTGTGACCAGTGGGACTGTGGTGTATCTCTGTAGCTATGAAGTTAGACTATAACTGAAGAAACAAAGCAAAAGTCAAGTCTGCCTTCAATGACTCAGTGAAAGAAGGCTTTATTTACCTGCACCATGCCAACTTATGATAAGGCAGTGAAAATTAAAGCAAGACTGTATATTGGAAGGTACTGTACTATAGTTCTAAACTTGAATATTTAAAGTCCCAGTGTATTAACCACCCAATTAAACCTACCAGTAGTTGTCAGCTAATACACAACTTGTCTTAAAGAAACAAGCGCCAATTTGGGAGTACCCTGCAGCTTTTGTCCCCTTCTAGACAACATTACACTGGATGTGCTCTGAGACTAAAAAGTGTAGCCTTCACTCAAAGCTGTAGCTTCTTTGCTGTCATGTGTGTGTAGCTATAATCATGGTACTGTATGTGGCCTCCTACCTGAGGGGAGCTTCCTGTGTGCAGCCGCGGAAGACATTGCCTGTCCTAGAGCTTGATTAGAGCCCAGGGGCTGCTGGAAACTGGCAGCTTTGCTGGTTGAAGTGGTCCGGTGCTTTGATTTGGGATCTTTACCTGGTTTAGTCCAGACCAGTGCCTCCCCAACCTGGAGAGCAGCTCCCAACTTCTGGGCCATCTCCACCATCTTGTGCCCATATGGGAAGAAAAGAAAAAAAGAATCAAGTATGACTGGCAAAAACAAGCCTACTGGCCTCTTCCTAGGCCTTCTCCTGAGGGCTTTTAGCTGAAATAGTGTCTACTGGTACTAGCATTTGAGGGAGAAAGTATTTATTCCAAGGAAGTCATTCTCAAATAGCAGAGAACACAGATTGCCCTTAGTGGATGGCAAAGGAGTTCATTCATACAGGGTCTCAAACCCAACAAGTCAGTTTGGTGCATTATTGGGCTAAACTCCACCTTTTCTACAGAAGTGGGAGGAAGCTACAAAGTGACATAGGCCTCAACTCAGATGAGTTATATAATCAGTAACAGATAATTCAGTAAGCCTGCCTGAATTTCCTCTTATTATTTTCTTCTAGAAAAAGTTTTTCCTCAGGCTGTTACTAATTGAATAATTCATGCTGCCAGGAACATCAAAGCCAAAACAGGCACGAGCCTATGTCACATCTAGATTATCTGGGCTTCATTCAAGTCTCCTCACAGATTGCTTATGACTCCCGGGAGCTAATAAAAGACAAACCTCAGAGTCAAATTCCAGAGAGCTACTGTCCTTGAGTAAGTTGACTTTCTTCTCCATCTCCTGATACTGGGCCAGGGCACCCTGCTTCTCGCCCTGGTTGTACAGCAGCACAGCATAATTCAGGTTGACTAAAGGGTTACACCTGTGGCAAACAGACAGGGATTCTATGGAGCTTAGGCTTTGCAAAAAATGGTCATTTAGAGATTCTCATGACACAAAAACAAAACCAAACTGATTAAGTAGAGATTTCTCCATTCTGCAGCAAGGTGGAAAAACAAATGCTGTTTGGGCCTGTGGAGAAGATCAAGGAATTAACTACCTGACCGACAAAGCAGGTATTGGGACCAAGTCTGACGCCTCAACCCTCAACAGAGACCACCAGGGCGGGCTGAAGCAGTGCTGCCCACCCTGCTGCCTAGCTGATGCCAGTGGAATAAATCTCGAGAGAGTCAAGTTTATCTTAGATTAAACTGAGTCCCATCTGATATTCCAGCTGGCCCACGGCTAACAGCAACCCAAGCCCACCGCCTGCTCTGAATTTCTCTGGCCTCCTGACTACGAAGCTTGGGGCTGGGAACATTCTCTCAGAAAGTGCTGCGGAGCCACTACATGCTTAGTAGTACATCCTTCCACACTCAGGCGGGCTGTGTACAAAGGCTGTGGAGAGCAAGCATCTGGGCTGACTCCGGCAAACCGGTGCTATGGCGCCACCTCGTGGCTCTGGAGAGTCCAGCCCTCCCCAGTACCACTCCCCAAGGAGCAGCTTACTTATCCAGGCGGACAGCTTCTGCGTAGGCTCTCTTGGCATTCTCTGTATCTTCCAGATTGGTCAGAGCCACTGCAACAAATAAAGTGAGCACTGCAGCTGGAGAGCCCAGCTTAGAAAGCACAAGGAATGTTTCCAGACCATAGTTGATTCTGCACCCAAACTTAATCCTTTGCCCTCTCAGCTCCTGGCATCTACTCACTCACTCAGCTTAGATATCTGATGTCACCTTCACCAGTCCCCTCTCCAGTCAACCAGCTGCCAAGTTCTGTGGATCTCAACTTTTGCAGTTTCATTTCTGACATTTCCCTTGTTCAGATCCAAGTCATTTCAGGCTGTGGCAGTGTCCCCATCTGCCTCCAACCACTGGCTATAATGCCACCAGGTTTCTCGCTGACTTACAAACAAATCTGACCATGTCACTAAAATGTTTAAGAATACTCACTGGTCCTCCATCACCCATAACCAGATCTTTAAACTTTGTTTAGCATCAAAACTCTTTCACCCTTTAAATCAGTATTTTCTGGAAGCCTGATCTATAAAACAAACAATAAGAGAGCTGCTCTGGAAGCCCTGCCCACTCCATCCCCACCACCAACCATGCACTCACTTCTACCAGACACTTAAGAGGAGATCTAAGAATACAGTTGAAAAATCACAGCCTCGAGGATAAAGTCTAAAGTCCATGCAGCATACCCATTACCCTCAGTAATCTGACTCCAAACTACCTTTCCTGACCCATCTCTCACTACCTTCTATCACACTATCACCCACTAACAGCAGGTACATCATGCAGTTTCATGACTACATGCCTTTTTTCAGTGGCTCCTCAGCCATTCTGTGCTACTGGATTCCACCTTATCCTTCAGAACAGTGTGAAGGCATAAGCAGCATACCCATTACCCTCAGTAATCTGACTCCAAACTACCTTTCCTGACCCATCTCTCACTACCTTCTATCACACTATCACCCACTAACAGCAGGTACATCATGCAGTTTCATGACTACATGCCTTTTTTCAGTGGCTCCTCAGCCATTCTGTGCTACTGGATTCCACCTTATCCTTCAGAACAGTGTGAAGGCCCTCTCTACTTCATGGTGTTAGAACTGCTGCTTATACCTCACGCTGTGGTAATTTGTTTATATTCCTATCCCCAACAGAAAGAACTAGGCTAGTTTTGTATTCAGACAACCCACAAATAACCACCTCTCGATTTGCTTTTTCAACCTTTCTCTTACAAATATGAAACCCCACAATAATGACCATATGTAATCCTCTCATCAACCCTTTTAGATACACCCAGTAAGTAGTAGAGGCCCAAGCTCTTAATATTCAACATCTGGAACTTAGCTGGACTCAATATACATGTATATGTAAATTATCAAGCCAAGGGAAAACAGTTGGTAAAAGATGAACTAGGGATGATCTTGATTAAACCTGTGGGTCTCTGAGCAAAATTCCCCCAAGACAGAAGCAACCTAGTGCTTTGTTATTTTTCTTTCATGTTTTTTCAAGCTCTAGGACAGTAACTCAGATTCCTATGGGATCTGCAAGGGAATGGCTTCTATGGGACATTTAGCCACTGGCCTCAAATTTTCCCCTCATTACAGACTGCAGAGTGGTTTTCCACATAAATGTCTCTTACCAGCCAAGAGCATGTAGAGCTCCCCCATCTTGGGCTGGAAGTTGATGGCTGCACTGAGAAAGTGGAAAGCTGATGCATACTGCTGCATGGTCAGGTGGACAAGGCCCAAATTATAGAGAATCTTCCAGTCGAAGGGTGCCAAGTAGTTGGCTCGTTTCAGGCAACTGATAGCCTGCAGGAGAGAGGGGGCACTTGATGAGGTTGGGACAAGCTGGGCAGACCCAATTCCTGCAAGCATGAACGCAAAGAAGGCAAGGAGACACTCACAGCTACATATTTCTTCTTGCCAAAGAAACACATTCCAATGTTATTCCAGAGTGGAGGACTTTCGGGAACAGCACAAGCTACAACTCTGTATTTGGTGAGGGCAACATCAAAGTCTCCATGGGTCTGCATCATGCTGCCTGCTGCCAAGATGGCCTGAAAATACAGGACACGCAAAGTTGGTAATTCGATCACTCCCAAAAGGATGTAGCAGTGAAAGAGCCTTCCTGGGTATAGATACTCAGCACAGTCAGGACTGAAAAACTTCCAGAGACATATCTAATATATCCAAGCTATTGGGACACAGGCTCACAAGAAATGTCCTGCACCCCACATTGGCTCTTTGGCACAGCGCAGAAAAAGAAAAGATAAAATGTCACTGACTTTGCCTAGATCATTTGTCTCCTACTTCTTGCAAAGGGAGTCAATATTTCTGAGTAAAAACTGCCTTTAATTTGTTTCCTGCAGCCCCTCCAGACAACTCGAATACTCCCTTCTTTGCCACTTAAGAAACAGCTCCTTCTGGCACAGGACAAAGAGCGAGTCAGTTTTAGGCTTCATCAGTCCAGCCCTTTCATTTCTCTAAGGAAAGGTGTCAAGATGAGGCGCTGATGGAGTCAGGCTAATGTGATTCCGAGATACGACTGAGTCTGTGTCCTTCACAGCCTATTTACAGCCTATTTTGTTGTATCTCTCTCAATGATATTCATCCACTTCTTGATCTTCTCATCCCTAAAGTCATATCTGGACAAGAGCTGTAACTGTAAACCTATTAAGAACCTAGAAGTCATTTTGCCAGAATTACTTCCAACAGTAGTTGTGGAAGCTTTGCTAATTTCCTACAATTACAATTTTGCTTTCTGCATAAGTTATGAACTTGTTATAAACAAATGTGCTCTTTTGGAAAATAAGAAGCAGAGCACCAACCCTTTACAATATTTCTTATCAAATAAGAAGAGCCATGTTAATTTATAATTTTTCTAAGAAAAAAAGGTAACTTTTCAGGCGTTCAGAATGCATTACGGGCCAGACCACCTCTAGGAGTGTCAGGGCCATCTATGTGAAGGCTCTGGGCTTTGACAGCCTGTGGTACCTTGTAGTTGGTAGGGTCATAAGTCAGTGCATTCCCAAGGTGTTCAAATGCCTTCTGGTAAATGCCGAGCTTCGAGAAAAAGCAAAATAGAGAATTGTATCAGCAGAGAGATGGCAGTTAAGGAGCCTGGACAATCACACCCTGAACAGAAACACACTGACTTTTATGAGTTCTCTTGACAAAAAGAGATAGATAGATACCAGATAGATAAAGAAAACTAAAAACCCCACATTTGTGCCCCCCTCCCATTTTGATTTGCCCCTCATAAGATTAAAGTATCTATTTGCCAGGAACCATTTCTGCCACTCTAGTGCTGCTCCACACTAATGTCCCTTGGCAGGAAAATGGGTTGGTTAGCTTCATCTCCCCTGGGGCCAACCTTCCAAGCCAAAGCCAGGAAGGCCCATGATTAAGCTCCTGATCCCTTTTAAAGAAAAATGAGACGGACAGGCTACCAAAGAGGCAAAGTAAGAGGCAGAATCAGCTCAGGAGGGAACTTGAGGAGTTGGTAAGGGATTGGTCCTCAGGCTGACAAGGAGAAAGGACGGAGCTAAAAGGACGTCATTCACACTCAGGAATGTGGAGGGGAAAGGAGACTTCTTATTCTAGACAATGCATTGCCTTCTCTTTCTTAGGACCTGGCTGGGAAAAAGGGAAAACCAGAAATGGCCTTAGCCCCAAAGTCCTAATAGTGCTAATTTGTCTCATAGTTTCTCCCCCAACAACAAAATGCCAGCCCCTGTGACCAGTTATTTCTCATATATGTGCTTTCCTTTAAGAATTATAACTGCACTAGACTCAGATTTGCTTTTGATTTGAATATAGAAAATTAAGTTAGTTTCTTTAACAGATAAAGAATATTTAACACAGAGAGTAATAAGGTTCATGTGCTTCAGACGACCTTTAGCGAAATGTGTTAAAGTAAAATTAAGACACAGGGCAACCACAACACAAATCCAAAAAAGCATGTCTAACATCAATGCATAAACGAGTAGAGTTCTCATTACCTGTAAGTAGAGTAATCCCAAAGTTGTAAGAAGTTCTGTATTTTCTGGTGAGAACCTACAATACACAGATCAACACGGAGATGCTCAGAGGGAAACAAGATGTGTATGAGACACTGAGGCACATGCACAGTAACGTGTCCTTGTGCAACCCCTGAGAGACACTATTGCATGTCCCACTTTCCATGGAAATTCCTAAAGGTGATCTGGGAATTGCCTTTGATAGTAGGTCACCATAACCCTGGCAACATGAAAAAGAAATGGGACGCAGAACCCGGACTCCTTTTCAGGACCATTTTTTTAGGGCCAAAGTCTTAAAAAAGAATCTATGGAAAACGTCATGTGACTGTCTTGATTACATTGATAGAATTAAAGAGCAATGCTTTATAAACGAAGTTAGTCTAGAATACACATAGTTTTAGCCAGTTCCCTCTTGTGGAGTTTCTTTTCTTTTTTCCCTTTTTTTTTTTTTTCTGTTCTCACTATATTCACAATGACAGCCTGCATAATTTTCTGTGTAATTTAGGACCCCAAGAGCTCTAATGCTCTGCTCTCTACATTAAACAAAAAGCCATACTAAACAGCCAAACTAAACAAAAGAAGGAAGACACATAGCTCTAGGAAAGAATTAGCCATCGACTTTCGGGAATAAACACTGACTTATGTAAAAGATTATCTGCTTCCCGATCCCTCACTGATATTTGTCTTTGTTACAAAACCAAAGGAATACTAAGCTGAGATGATCTGACTACGGGATCATCAGGCAGTTTCAACAGTCAAAATGCCAAAAGCAAGGGACAATGTCTCCTGCTTCTAAGCAGTAAGGTAGGGCACAGGTTAGCTAGGGGGAGACCAAAAGCAGAAGGGCCAAAGCCACAGCCAGGGAGGCCTGAGCTGGCCAAACAGAGCTTACTCAGTTCAACTGAGTATTTGCTCTTCATTCTCTGCCAGGATAATAAATATCCATTTTGATCACCTCCCTCCTCCAAACCAAGTAAGTAACTTCCATGATTCTGGCAACATCCATCCCCGCACCAAAACATAACTGCTATCTCCAAGTTATGGGTCTCTACATTCTCAGCGAGGCTCCAAAAGCTCAGCTGTCCTCTTTTCTCTCTTAGGATTTTTTGTGACTTAAGTCTTTAACCAGCCACTGGAAGAATATCACCCTTCAGATTTATGTAAGCTAATCTTCTAGAAGGCCAGGGGCAGGGATCAAGACCTCCACCAGCCCCAGAGAAGCTTACTATATGCTATGTGGGCTCCTTCCTACTTGTCCACGTAAACAGCCTCTTGATGACAAAAGTCTCTCTTGGAGCTTAACAAACCAAGGGATTTTTGTCTTTTTAGACACAAAATGTGACTGAAGAAAATTCAGAAAGCTGTGTTTTGACTGATATAACCATAAAAGTTACTACATTATTACTATGGTAGAAGACAAAGACAATTAACAAATTAACAAATTAAGTTTAGTTCATAGTCTAATTACTACCAGGAATAATAGATTCCATGACTAGGCATTCTGTTAAGTGACCAAACAGACAAGACACTAAAGCATTTTGCTTCAGCTATCCCACTTAAAACAAGAAAGACCCTATACAGAGAAGGCAAGAGAGCATGTGTCTCTAGCAAGGAAACATGGAACTCCAACCTGGAAAAGCCAGTCAGTTCCATTATCAATACAAGTGGCCTCCCCAATATCAGTTGGCCTCCCCTAATGATGTTTTAAAACAAGATATTTGTCTCATGCTAGTAAGATCTTCCTCCTGGGCATATGTGTACTCACATGTTCCTTTGCAGCCTGGGTGGCCACCTCACTAATGCTGAACCACGGAGTTATAAGCAGGAACGATGTTTGCAACTTCTGGGCCATTAAAACACTATGAGTCGCTTATTCAGTACTTGGTTTCCTGTACCACCTCCCCCTACCACAGCCTAGACAGGCATGCTACAATTAAGTAAGTTTCAACCATGTGGGGGAAGACAGTAACCTTAGGAATGGCAGAGCAGAGCTGCCCAGCAAGGCTAGACCAGCCACACTAATAGGTGAGAAACACAAGTCTTCAAGCTTATTTAAGCCACTGGGAGCTCTAAACCCAGGCTTAACCTTTACTCTAACTCATACGACTAGTGAACCGTCATGCCCATTCTGTTTTAGGCTTAAGAGTTCATATATCTGCTCTTTTTTTTTTTTTTAAGTTTCTCCTTGTTCTAAAGGAAACAGATACACTTACTCCACTGCTTTCTTGTAGATTTCGATGGCCTTGTCCAAGTCTCCCTCCAGCAAGTGAATCTTCCCCAGCATTATGTAAGTCAGATCATGCTTGTTAAGTTGTAAGGCATTGTGCAACTGGTCTTGTGCCTAACAAGATTGATGAAGTAAAGAGAACCAAATCACTACAGTGAAAAGACAATGGCTTTGCAAGGCTAAGGTAAAAACAGCTCCTGCTGTACTAATACAGGAGCATCACGTTTCAGCAAGTTGCCCTCGCTACCCAAAAAAACAAAACTGTACTTGCTGACAGGACAGCTGGCAACATGGGGTATCTGCCTCTGAAGCTACTTGGAAGAGTTTATAAAAGATGATTAACCTTTTTGAGTGTTTCCTTTTTAATAATCATACCCACGATTCATATTTCACAAGTCAAAAGGGACATCATAATACAGTACTGTCCTGAACTCCATGTCAGCTGCACCACTGGCCAACTGCACTACCTTCTCCAGGAGGGAACTCATTTTTCTCAACAATATTTTGATAAATGAATGAATGGATTGTTCTCATTTATTCACTCAACATGTATTGAGTGCCTTTTGTTCTAGAAGTTAGGTACACTTCTTGCTCTGTAAGAGCTGATATCCTTACTAGTAGATAGTCAAAAGGGCTTTGTTTCACTGATTCAACAAGTATTTATATAAATGTCAAGTATTGTATTTACTGTTAGCTTTACAGTAAAATCTAAATGTAACTCTCTTCAATACAGGTCTGACCAAAGACCAATTCTACCTCTTTGCTCAGAATAATCCTTTTAACAGAAATGTACTTGCTTGGAATATCATCTGAAGAGAAAACTCTCCTAACCAAGTATGTAACACTGTAGATCCTCCCAGAAGAATCTAAGGGACACGCAAAATATATATTTATGTGTGTGTGTGTGTGTGTGTGTATAATTATAGATCTCACAGGAAGAGAAAGTTACTCTCATACCTCAACTGCTGATGTACAGATTTTTTTCACACCTCTGAGTAATAGATTAGGTTGCATTCATTTGCAAACTGACACAGATTAAACCGTTTTAAATGGGTATTAACCAACTCAGATTCTCACAGTACCATCCGCACAGGAGAAAAGAGAATAAAATCTTACAATCAAATCACTAAGTGGAAGCTTCATGAAGGAAACTCTACCTAGCCCCACTATCATTAACTTACAGACTGCTCAGTAATTTAGGCTATCCTTCAATTAAGATACATACATTTTTTTCTGTATATAAGTACCAATGCAAGCGTAAATGTTTTATCTAAGAGCCTTAGAGCCTACAGTTTAATCACCATGAAATATAAATTCTAACGTGGAAAATAACCTTAAAAACTGAAACTTTCAGAAATCAGATTCACTTATAACTTAAAATTCATTTCCAGCGGCCTTAAAAAACTAAAATCAGTTGCTCTCAGAACATAGAAGAGTTCACGTGGTCATGACTACACTTTTAAGACTTAAGAATCCACTTTTTTGATATCTAAGTTTTATTGAACATTTGTTTCTATACTGAAAAATTAAACTGAGGGTGAAGAAAAAAAAGAGAGGAGAGAAGCAATTAGATTGCCATTTCTTCAAAATATTTCTAGAATTTTTCGTTTTCTTGTTAAAAGCAGGAAAAAAACAGATGGATAATGACAAATGAGAATAAAAATAGGGGTAAATGTAATTTTCACTTCCAAATATCTTTAGAAGTAGTAGGAATAATATAAAATGAGCATTAGCACCTCTGTAACAAGTGTACCCTCAGTGAAATCCCAGCCAACCGCTCAACTGCCACCACCATTTCTATAAATTACCTTGTTGAACTGTTTCAGATAAATGTAGCAAACTCCTAGATTATGACAGATCTCCTACACACGAAAGGAAGGAAAACAGTTTAGGTGTAAATTCCACAGTAAGTATTAGAGTGAAACAACAGGCATTTAAAGATTGTAATTGTTCAGCAAAGTTTAAACTATCAAACATGCACTACAGTTAGTTTTTAACTATATTTCATACTCAAATATATTTAATTTTATAATAGGTTCCTTAATATTAAAAAAAAAAAAAACAGATGAGGTAAAAGCAGCATAAACAGGTGATCTTGAGTCTATGTGGTACCTTGGAGTATATACCCAGCCCATTCCCACATACTTTAGCTCTAAGAGCTGCCCATGCCCACAACCTTTATGCCCTCTTCTCAGAAAAGACAGCCCACAGCCCCTGCTCCACCTGAAGATTTTACACACACACACACACACACACACACACACACACACACGTCAATCAGACTCCTTTGCCTAGGAATCTAGGAATTCACTAGGTGATATGGACTTAGGGACTTACAGTGCCACATGGAGGGCACTACGATGGAATAGGCATAATTGGAATCAGTGTGCAGATGCAGACAGCAGAGGTCAGCAAACTACGGCCCACAGACAAAATCTATCCTCTGCCTTTATTTGTAAATAACGTTTAACTGGTATTGTCCATGGTTCTTTCACACCAAAACTTCAGAGTTTGGTAGCTGAACAGACACTATATGAAGCCACAAAGCTTAAAATATTTACTAACTGTCCCTTTACAAAAAAAAATTTGCCAACCGCTGATCTATAGAAAGAAAAAGTGAAACAGGAATGCAGAGTTGCTGACAGCTTTCCAGTTCTAGTTCACTGCAACCTGTATATTCTGACCATGAGTTCTATAGAATCTCTTAAATTCCCTTTATTAAGTCTCCCTTTATTTAAGGTAGCTTTAGAGAAAGGAGAAAATTTCTAGAGAAGAAATTGGTGTTATCAATAGGGATCAAACTGGTAACAGACTGCTCGTCAGCAACACTCACTGCCAGAAAATCATGCAGTAACGTCCGCTAAGTTATGCAGAAACATGATTGTCCATACCATTCCTAGCCAAATCATCGATCAGGTGTGAGGATAAAAGAAAGACATTTCTGGCATGTAAGAATTCAGTAATAACAAAAGACAGCCATATGATAAATGGAACTATTAGCATGTTACTAATAACAAAAACTTAAAGCTCCCTACTTACCCAATCTTTCTGGTTAAGTTTAGCTGCTTCATTATATACTTCAGTGGCAGCTTTATGTTTTCCCAAAAGAAATCTGTGGAATACATTTTCCATAATTATTAATGCAAAGCTTTTACAAGACTAACCCAGTTCCTGCATTTGACTCATATTCTACCCAGCAGAGAATTCTGGAAACCTGCTGGTTTGGCCAGTGAGGCTGCTGTATACCAACAGCAAAGCCCTCTTGGTAGGGACTGCACTGGTCACTGCTGCAGGGCCTTGGTCCCATTCTATACCAATTTTAGTGAAAGTCTTCTGCAATTTATTTTCCACACACACATATAGACCAAAACAGAAACAAGCTAAATCAAATACCACGTTAAGCAAGAGCTGCCATGATTTATCACTGTCTATTAGGGACTTGCCTTTCCCTCCCAAGCCTAAGTCTCTTTCCTAGATCATGGTTCTGGACATATGGGGAAAACTGGGCTCTATGCAAAGACAGTACAGGTATAAATGACAATGTAGGTAAGAGAGTGAGCATGGGAATCCCATGGAACACTTTACTACTCTGGAGTAGTAAAGCTATTAAGTGTACCTAACGGCTTAGAAAGATTTTGGAAGTTGCTTTGGAAGTTGTATCAAGGAACCTTCAGGGAATATATATATATATGTCAATCAGATTCCTTCCTAAACACTTACTAAATACCTATTGTATGTCAAGTATTATGCTAAGTGTTAGATGAGAAAAATTCCATGGGTTGCCAATTAAGATAAGGGGATAGAGGGCACAAGATGTCACTATTTATATGATAAATGGTATCAGTGTTCCCCTGTCAAACTAGAAGACACAGTGTTTGAAATATTCAGTTCCTTTATACAAGTTATCTCATTCTGTCAAATTTCAAGATTACTCCACACTCTTCGAAGTGAATCCCACTATACCTATTAAGCAACTCTCCCTCTATGTATCAGGCTGCTCGGGCTGCTAGAAGCAGCCTCTGACATTATACGTCCCTCTCTATGAGTGAGTGCCCCAAGGCCTCCAGGTGGCCAATACTCACAAAGATCTGGCCACCTGCTTGAGGTTATCAGCACACTGAGGGCTAAGAACAGCACACGTCTGAAAGAGTTCTAGGGATTCTTGGATATTTCCTTCCAGACGAAATATCAATGCTGCCAAGAAAAAGAAAACACAAAAATCATGCTCTGGGAAAAATGGAGCCTGGTATCAGAAAAACTAGAAATCATTACACAGAAATCCTTTGGATAACTGCATCTTTAATACAATAAGATAGGACTTCAGATGGGTTGAAACAAGTTGCAAAGTTGTTGACAAGCTAAAACCTTTTTTTTTTTTTTTGAGACTTGAATGTTTTATTCTAAGAAATACCTTTACTTTGACTCAGTTAACAAAGGAGCTTTCAATACGAGTTCTTCACTTCCCTTTTACATTAAGGAAAAAAATACGGTCATGCTTAAAAGAGGGGAAAAGAGAGGGGAAAAGACATTTAAACACTTGGCAATAATATTATTTTTTAGAGGCTGAAAGAGGAGGAGGAACATATCCTCTTCAAGTCTGTTATTTAACAACATTGGCAAATCTTTCGGTTCAGTGATGGGTAAAAGGGGTGCACTGGCTCCTTTATCTTTCCTAGTACTGACTGTGTTTATAACTTGACCAACTAAACAGGCATTGTTAGCTTTGGCAAGCGGTAGTTTTTCATAGTATTCTAGTGGCCCACTGCTTGCATCCCCCTTTTCAGAAGCAAGGCAACCAGTAGAGACCTCCTCTGAGGTCCTGTCAACTTCTTTATGGCCTTCAGTTCTTGAATCTCAATATTTCTTCTCTTCTTTTCTTTGTTGAATTATGCTGTATTATCTCTAATATTAAGGTATTGGCTACCTCTTCCAGTTCCATCTTTGCCTCAACAATACCTGAGTCTAATAGAACTTTATTGAAATCGTTTAAACTTTTCTCATTATTCTTGAGAACTTTATGAGCAAGAGCCCATCTACAGCATGCTTTCACATTCTCTTTATCTATATGAAGCACCTGATCACAGCCCTGCTTTGCCTCTTCAAACTGGTACAGCTTCAAGTAACAGTTCTGTTTGTATAAAAAGCACATTCCTTATTGTTACTCTTTAAGCATTCACTGTATTACTGAGGGCATCTTTATAGTTTTTGTCTCTTACACATTGATTTCCTTTCTCTTTAAGAGTTTTAGATATTTTTTCATCTGTAATGCCCAGTTGCTGATGGTTTCAGAATCTCCTACAAGCCGCCAAGCTTGCAATTGTGGAAATAGGCACAGAAGGAACTAGTGACCACTTCTCTTCTCTTGACTACTTAGTCCATCCAGATCCATTAAAATTCTTGTTATTCTGTCACTTGCTATCTGGATTCCGGTCTATTTGCAATACTTTCATAATCCACATAAGCTATCTGATACTGCTCTGAAGTTTTCTGGCCACTGCTCCTCAAAGAAGAGGTGTGACTGAGAATGAAGTTCCAGAGCTCTGTTAAAATCTTGAATGCAGCCACTGAAGTTTCCTTCCTTCAAGTAACATGCTGCTCTATTTGAATATAAGATACTTAGACTATCTGCACTACTACTTCCTGCAGGCTCCAGCAGTGCTATTGCCTAGGAGAACCGCCCATTTTTGAACAGCTCATTGTCCAGGCTCTTCAGGCTGGCTGGGCCAACGGGGTCTCTGGTGACTCACCCACTGCCTGGGCGCCCGCTGACACTGCCCACCCTCCCTGGGGTCCACAGGCAGCCCTACTTGTTCACGCTGGCTCCTGGCATCTAGACCCTCCGCGGTGCACCCCTCTCCCGCCGCTTGCTGCCCTCGATTTTGCGTGTCAGCTTTTTCTGGGTATTGCCCATACCACTCGGCTCCACCACCTCTGTGGGAAGTGGATGCGGGAAGCAAGTGCTTGCAGCATCAGGAGAAACTACTGCGGTGGCCGTGCAGGTACCTGGCGTTCAGGCACGGGCCATGCTAAAACCTTTTAAATAAGGTATCTCAAACCTACCTTACTCTGCCACGCCCAGCATCCAATACACAGATAATCAGATGCCTTGAAAATTATCCCACAAATGCTGCATAACATGAACATTCTTAGGCTTCCCCCATCAGATGCTCTGTTTATCATGATAATTTACTTCCACCTGATAGTTTTCAGAGAGTGTACCCAAATGGAGCAACTGTAATCATTACCCCATGTCCAACAAGGTGATTCTGGCAAAAAATGCAGTAATATTTCAGACTTGGTTTTCAGTATAGCAACCAATCAGAATCAATAAATTTTCCTAGGCTGAAATTTTCAGAAGCGTTTTCATGCTTAAGTACTGGGAGGCACTGAAAGTCTGAAACTCGTGATACTGGGAATAAAAGAGCACTTTTTTGCCACGATGTCCTACATGTGTCAATATCTTACCAATTATGTCAGAAAATTATATATTAATCTGAAACTACAAAATGCAACTAATAGTAAACAAAACAATTCATTTATATCAAAAAGTCTAAAGGAAAGTTCCAGGAAAAATTAAGGATGTTACTTTTGGCACTAAAAGGTAATATTTCAGGCAGTGGTTCTTATATTTGGTTTCTGATGAAATTCATTTATTCTCTACTTTATTCTGTATACCTCTAGGTTTCTCCCCTTCGTCCTGATGCACCTTCCTAAAAATCCTCAAGACTTTCCTCATCAATTCTAGCCTGATGATAAGGAACACTTTCAAAAGCTTCTTCTGGGCCTGAAACTGCTGCATGAGGAAGGGATCCTAACACCCATTCTGAAAAACACCAGCTAGAAACTAGAAAAGGGGTGAAGGATGATGGTAGCAATTTTTTTTTTAACAAAACTAGTCATTTCTGAGGTCAAATCTAGCACAAGAATTATGTTCTAATTGCTCTTTCTCATACTGAGTAAGACCTTTGTGGAACACTTACTTGGATTTAAGCATTTCATAAGTTGTTTGCTCTTTTTCCAGAACCTAGGCAAAGTGTGCATTCCTCTAGCAAGAAGAGAAGAAATATGTCTTACCTTGGACATAGATAGCATATTCACATAGCCCTTGGGTCTCCTGAAGCTGTTCTTTGATAACAGCCTGAAAGAAGAATAAAAATGCTTCTGAGTAATTAAGTGTCTTCAAGAGGTTTTAAGAAAAGGAAGACATGGACTAGGAGCAGATGGAAAAAAAATCCAGGATACTAATAATTACTAACAAAGTAGTTCATTCAGAATTTTTTTTAAATCCTGACTCTCTTGTACAGGGGTTGGCAAACTACGGCTCACAGGCCAAAACTATTTCTGTACAGCTCTTAAGCTAAAAATGATTTTCATATTTTTAAGGGTTATAAAAAAATAAGAGAATATTAAGATTATGAGACAGAGACTGTATGTGGCCTGCAAAGCCTAAAATATTTACCATTTGGCCCCTTACAGAAAGTTTGCCAACCTCTATCTAGACTCTAACAAGGCAAGCTAAGAAAAATAAGAAAACACCTTCAAGCACCATTGTAGATGCTCTTTACATTGTAGGGGCTCTCTAACGAGCAAAGTACAGGTTCTATCTTTCTACTATGATGGGCTAAGCTCCTGGTGCTACACGAGCTTGCGGGCAAGCTCTGATTCTAACTTGGAGAATCAGGGAAGCTTTCTGGAGTAAGTAGCTTTAAATCCTGTGTCCGCAATGGGTGGAGGAGAGGTTGAGGTGGCCAGGAGAGTCAGAGAGAAAAGGGCTTCAAATACCATGCTAAAAAGGCTGAGAGCAATGGGAAAATATTGATAAGTTTTAAGCAGTAAGCTAACTATTTGCTCTACAGAAAAATCATTTTTGGAGCATTGTTGAAAATAGATGGAGTCTACAGCCATGCCACCCTGAACACGCCCAATCCCGTCTGATCTTGGAAGCTAAGCAGGGTCGGATGTAGTTAGTACTTGGATGGGAGACCACTTAGGAAGACCAGATGCTGTAGATGTAAAAAAAAAAAAAAAGAAAGAAAGAAAAAAGATGGAAAGGACACAAGACTAGAGGCAACATTGGTATAAGAACTCTTGTGATAATTTAAATCAAAATGAAGGGGATTAACTAAAGCATGGAAAGGGGGAAAAAGTGGACAATTTTAAGAGATAGTAAGAGAAAGATCTCCAGAATGATCATTATCTATATTATACAAGGGAAAGCAGGTCAGGGGATTCTGACACAGATAGCTGGATGAATATTGTTACCTATCCTTGAGACAGGGAACAGGAAGAAGGAATAAGTTTGGAAGGAAGCAGATAAATTCGGCTGCAGAAAAGATTAATTTGGACAATGGTGGCCACCCGTCCAGCCCTTGTTCTAGTGCCAGGTAATTCAGACATTCTCCATGTGAATCTTTTCTTTTTTCTTTTTTTTTTTTATGCCTACAGCACCTGGTTTTCCTAGGTGGCCTCCCATCCAAGTACTAACCAGGCCCGACCCTGCTTAGCTTCCAAGATCAGACAGGATCGGGCTTGTTCAGGGTAGTATGGCTGTAGATGGCCCCATATGAATTTTGTGTGAGCCTCTGACCCACCACCTGTGTTGCAGGATCCTTAGAAACATGGAGGAGTGAGAGATGTCCCCAGATCTCTCCCCTTAAAACAACAATAAGCTGAACATCTAAAACTCAACAAAAAACACCCAAACTTGCACACCAGCATGTCTGAGCGTAGGATCTGCACATAAGAGCTACCACAGGTCAGAACCCCGGGTGTTGGGCGGTGGACTGGGAGAAATAAAGAAGCTGCCTCTCACAGCTGGGGGAGCTCCCTGCAGGAGGAGGGGGAGGGGAGAAGGAGTGTTCCTGTGGCGAGTTCCCTGAAGAGCCCTGCCTGGGAAAGCTGAAGGGCCCAGTCATCAGAGCAGAAAGCAGAGAAGCGGGATGGGACCGCAGAGGAACAACAGTTGATTTTTGCCAGCCACGGTTGAAAAACCGAGGCTAAGCCCCAGCCCCCAATCCCCAACCCAGAGGGCCCCTCCCTCCCATACCCTCCAAGAAAGATCACCACGGAGCCCCAGGGGAATCTGAGCAAACGCTGCTGAGCCTGTCGCTGACACTGACAGGGACTGAAACTGAGGGTAGCGAGCATGATTAACTATCTACAAGAAAATTTAAAAAGTATTATTAAGACTTTATATAAAGCAGGGATCCAAGAAGCTTAGACGCCACCTACTGGAAACCAAAACAAAAGTGCCTTCTTTGCAACAGGCTAAAGAGAGACCTTTGTATAATACATCTTCTTTTTGAAAAAAACAGTAGAATATACTTCCATTAATGCCCAGGTGGAGAAATAGTCCATGAACAACCAAGCAGATAAGGCATCTCAGAAAGAAAGAGAAAAATCTCCAGAAAATAAACTTACAGACATAGGAATGTGCAACTTAAATGACAGAGAATTCAGGATGGTACTTCTGAAAATACTCGATGAGATCCAAAACAACTCAAATCAACAATTTCAGGAATTGAAAAAACAACTAGATGACCAGAGCAAGAAGACTGAAAACCTCAAAAAGAACCAAATATAACTTCTGGAAATGAAGAACACACTGCAAAAGTTGAAAACTGAAATAGCAAGCTTAGGAAATAGACTCAACCAAATGTAGGAAAGGATCAGTGATATCGAAGACAGAAATCTGGAAATAAATCAGAAGGAAGAAGAGATAAACCAAAGAATAAAAAATAATGAAAGAGAAATTCAAAACTAGCTGATACCATCAGGAGAGGAAACATAAGAATAATGAGCATTATTGAAGGCAAGGAAAAGGAGCAGGGATTAGAAAGCATTTTCAGACAAATAGTTGATGAGAATTTCCAAATCTAAGGAATGAGCTGGAGCTTGGAATTCAAGAAGTCAACAGAATACCCAATTATCTCAACCCCAAAAGGCCTTCTTCAAGACACATTGTATTAAAATTATCAAAAATCAATGACAAAGACAGAATTCTCAAGGCAGCCAGGGAAAAGAAGGTAGTAACCTACAGAAGAAAACCTATTAGATAA
>NW_006442512.1:3395138-3408730 GCF_000325575.1 Pteropus alecto
CAAATATATGAAAAGATGCTCAACATCACTAGCTATTAGGGAAATGCAAATCAAAACCACAATGAGATACCATCTCACACTTGTTAGAATAGCTATAATCACCAGGACAAGTAATAAGAAATGTTGGAGAGGATGCAGAGAAATAGAAACCTGCATACCCTGCTGGTGGGACTGCAAATTGGTACAGCCACTATGGAAAGCAGTATGGAGGTTCCTCAAAAAAACTAAGAATTTACCTACCATATGATCCAGCTGTATCCCTCTACTGGGTTTCACCCCAAAGACTTGAAAACGCGTATCAGAAAAGATATTTGCACACCGATGTTCATAGCAGCATTATTCACAGTGGCCAGGACTTGGAAGCAACCAAGTGTCCTACGATAGATGATTAGCTAAAGAAGCTGTGGTACATATATACAATGGAATATTACTCAGCCATAAAAAGAGATGAAATACTGCCATTTGCGACAACATGGATGGAACTCGAGATAACCATGCTAAGTGAAATAAGCCAGACAGAAAAAGTTGAAGATCACATGATATCACTTATATGTGGGATATAAACCTAAAAACAACAAATGAACAAGACAAATAAACAGAGACTCATAGACATGGAATATAGGCTAGTGGTTACCAGAGGACTAGAGACTAGAGGTTATTAGTGGGGTCGGGGAGGAAGGGGGAGGTAGACGAGGTAAAGGGGGTCATATATAGGGTTTAGGGGGAGGGCAAAGTGGGTAAAGGGGATCAAATATATGGTAGCTGAAGGAAACAGGACTTTGGGTGGTAAACACACAATAGAGTATACAGATGTCAAATGATAATGTATGCCTGAAAATTATATAATTGTATTAACCAATGTTACCCCAATAAACTTAATTTAAAAAATAAAATAAAATAAAATAAAAAGAAAAGATTAATTTGAAATGCCTGCGAAGCATCCAGTAGGTACCAGATTGGTCTGCAGACCAGGAGGAAGTATGTGGAATGAGCAGAGAAAGGGGTCAAAGATAGGAACAGCCTCAATTCTTAAGAAATAAGCAGAGGAAGAAAAGCCAAAAAAAAAAAAAAAGAAAGAAAGAAAAGAAAAAAAGAAACAAGAGAAAGTGGTCAAAAAAGGAAAACGGAAACAAGGAGAATACCACAGAAGGAAAGTAAGAAACCTTTCAGTTTTCAGACTAGTAATAAACATTGCTAGTTCTGCGCACTGCCATAGCTATAAATACCACAGGTATAAATTAAAAACTACAACCTTAGAGACATTACAAAGCTCTGCATGAGAAAAAAGACACCACCAAAGATGTATTTTGCTTGCTAAAACTACAGTCTGTCAGCAAGTATGTAACATACAGTATGTTACAAAGATACAGTTTAGAGAAAAGGAAATACAGATAGTTTTTAAATATACAAATGATCAAGCTCACCATAATAAGAAAACTGTAAAATAAAACTAAATATAATATCATTTTTCACCTATCCAGAGATCAAAAAGTGAAATAGCATGCTGTGGCAAACATCAGCCCTCCACCATAAGACTACCAAGTCCCAGAGAGTGGCTGCCCTTCAGCCTGGTCTTGATATAAGACGACACATGGAACATACTGGAACCTGACCCACAACCTCTAATCAAACCCAGCCAACCCAAAGCCAATATGAAGGCCCATGAGCAATAAATAAATGTGTATTGTTGGAGGCCACTGAAATTTTAAGGCTGATTGTTAAGGAGCATTATCATAGCAAAAGCTAACAAATACACAGAGTTTGGGGAAAAAGGAATTTATACATTATTAGTGGGATATATTATTAGTGGGAACCACCACAAACTGTGTGTGACAGACATTGTTAGTTGCCTAACTAAAGTCTGTCTCTCATTGTCTCTATCATTGCAATCTCTCACCTTGCATGCTTCATAATCCTTCCGGATATAGTGGAGATGTATCAACCAGTTCTGCTTCTCCAAAATAGGGAACTCTGGAGCTGGGCAGCATGTTTTAACAAAACAAATAACACAGTCAGTTAGATTTTCTCCTTTATCACTGTCCTCATGTCTATACTAACCAGAAGCATATGGCAATATCATATTAAATTCTTTATTCCTGACCATAAAAATACAGGGCATCAGAAATGTACCGATTATTAAACTAAGAGATACTTATCCTACTATACACATTAAATATATGCTTCTTTCACTTTTTATAGCTTGTAATGTCAGTTTTTCGAATGATAACTTGGCCTAAAAAAAAAAAATCATTCTTTGTCTCTCCTCTTCTCTCTCTCTCCCCCTGGCTATAGAAAGTAATTATGAAAACTTTCTAAAGAATATTTCAGGAATGTTACTAACAAAAAATATATAACATAGTTAATGTCATATCTGATCAGAGGACAAAAATATTTTATATAGTTAAACACAGTTTTATCAATAGCTTGAATATGAATACTACTGCTTGGGAGTGAAAAAGAATCTACTTGAGTCATTAAAAATGATTCATGATACAGAAACCATAAAATGAGTTACTTGCTCTTTGAATTCAAAAGTTTAAAATATAGGTAAAAATTCACTAAGAAATTATTTGTCTATGGTAACAAGGAGAAGGATTCACACCAACCTCAAGATAGTGGTGATCTCAAGGAAGGGAGAGGGAAGAACAGGATCAGGAAAAGATAAAAAGGAGATATCATCTCTTTAATGCTTTACTTCTCAAAAAAATAAAGAACTCAAAAGTACACATGACTAAATGTTTTTATTTATTAAATCTTTCCAGTGAGTAGTACATGTGAGTCTGTATTTTTTAATGCACTTGAATACATGTTTAAGATATTCCCTAATTTTTAAAAATGTAAAAGAGAGGGTATAGCAGAGGAAGAGAGGAAAATGATTTGTAATCATTTGCAGCCATTCTGTTCCAGAACCTTAGAAGATACATTAATAGAAAACCTAAAACTTATATGTCCATAATATGACAGGAAGGAAAAAAAGTTTACTGTGACCTAGGGTCATTGTGTTGCTGGAACACAAAAATTAAGTAGTGATGCTGCTTACTCCTTTCCAAGAATAGGGACTATTAATGGCACTTGTAAAATGAAATCATGGATATGATTTTATATGCCAAAAAAAAAAGATAAAATTTTAAGCAACTGACTGTCTTCCAATTACACACATTCTCTGAGTGAGACCACCCTTCTTCTAGTCGACAAGGGCATATTTGAGATTGTTCAATGACTTTTGTCTTTCTTCTCTTATACAGCAAGTCCTATCAATCACCAGATCTTAGCCATTAATGTTCTCTGTCTAGCCACTTCCAGAATTAAATTCCTACTAAAGGCTATACAAATAACCAAGTTTAAAGACAGGGGTATGTGTGTGAGTGTAAAGTTGGTCAAGAAATACACTGTAGTGAACAGTTCTGGGACCAGTGGCTTACCAAGTAATCTCGGACCAAGAGTAAAAGAGGAGACACTGAACCCTTTTAGTTTACTATATCACTAAGTATCATTGCTTCTATAGCCCAAAAGATAAATTTATAAAATGCAAACTGGAGTCTTGCCTATTATTAAAATCCTACAATAAAAGATGAGGTTTGTTTTTTGTTTGTTTGTTTTAATGTTCCCTGGGTGAAATCTGGAGGGAAAAAATGTTCAATTTGTACAGTAGCTCAAGAACCCAGAAACTCAAGAAGTAGAGCCCTAGGGATTAGAAAAAGGGAAGGTACCACCAAATCTAAGTGCTTAAAGGTCATTTTATATGCCTGGAGATAAAGTTTCTCTAAAAGCTAAAAGAACTTTAGCTTAATGAAAGACTTTAGAAATCATTTCAGTGCTCCATAACTGTCCTTTATACTAACTTTGTGATCATGGAAAATTTACAGTTTCCTCATCTATAAAAGACTCATTTATTCATTCAACAAATATTCACTGAGAACCTACCATGTGCTAGGCACTGTTGTTGGCACTGGGGATACAAAAACATACAAAACTGACTCTCTCTTTCAGGAACATTATAATTGGTTGCAGGGTGGTGAACAGGTAGGTCAGAGAGTGCTAGCAGAAGGGGTAGATGATAATAAAATAAGTTTTATGTATGTATGAGTGATATTTTTCTGTGGATAAAAATAAATCAGGGAAGAGGGACAGGGCACTCAAAGCAGAGGATTACACTTCTAAATAGGAGTGCCGGTGAATAAAATACTCATCCTCACAAAGTTGTGAAGATTAGATGACTATATATAGGGAGAGGATGAAGGAGAGGAAGAGGCAGAGGGAGATTAATTCAAATAGTGTCTAGTACATACTAAGCTCTAAAGAAGTGTTAGCTGTTGTTGCTGTTATTTTTATTATCATTATTATTGGTTATTTTCAAAGATGAGGGAATTCTGGATAACTCATAAATCCCTAGCGTCTATGAATCCTGAATTTATGGTTAGAATTTTACCTGCAAATATGTAACTTGAATTTCTTGTATTCCAAATCATTGCTCACTCCAATTCCCCCAACAAACAGGAATACTGGTGATTACATGCCTTTACTAGTATTATGAGAATTACCTATTTGAAAGATCCTCTAAAAAAGGCATGTAACTGCAAAGTGGAGCCTCCTCTATTTCACAGCAGAGCCAGGTGGTCATCTCCAATGTTACACTTTAGGAACCTATATGATCATGGAGGTCAGGTGGCCAGCTGATGAGATGAAGACAAGGTAAAGCCTATCAGCAGGTCTTAAAAAAAAGACCTTGTTCCCACACTGCCCCACCCTCCACAACTGATGAAAACAAGGTGAAGCCTTTTGGCTGGTTGTAAAAAGACCTCGTTCATATATCCAGCTCCCATACTGCTCCTCCACCATCACCAAGGCAGTGGGGGTGGAAGGCTGGTAACCTGGCAACAATACTCCCTTGGCCCTTCTCTTCCCCTGTCTCCATTCTACTCTTCTGTGACATCTCTTTCTTTTCCCCTTTAAGGATATACCGGACTTCTATCTTAAACAATTCTATAACTGAATAAACATGATACCACAAGAATTCTTCTCCCCTATAATTTGCCTAATTCTCTCAGGAATAGCCTGAACTCAAAACTTGACATTAAACTTTGATTAATGCTAGGGAATATCATCCTGGAAATATGAAGGCTCAGAAGAAAATTATTGTGCTTTAAATTTTTAGTTGACAGTTTTTCTAAAATGACAACAGCTTTTGTAAGTACATTATAAATGAACCCTTCCTTGGCAAAGGATCTCTTCCATGGCTAGCAGACACGCAGCACATAGAACTGTTATATGTAGAATTCTAATCTTGATTCAGTACCAGCCTTCTATGGGATCTAGAGCAAGTTACTTAAATTCTCTGAGCCTCCATTTTTCCCCCTATAATTTTCACTGGAAAATTATTTAAAAATCTGAAATGGTCATTCAATAAATGTTAATTTCCTAATGTTATAATAGGAATTATAACACTCTTTTACTTCTGCATATTATGTGGGACATCAAAGGACATAACAAATCTTGAAAAAATGTAAATGTAAGACATTTTTTATTACTGTCAATTTGATCTCTGTATGAGTCAGGGTCTAATGAAGAAACATGGAAATCTCTTGAGGATTTAAAACAGAGGGACTTCAATGCAGTGAGCAATGACAGAAGAAATAAGAGGCCCAACCGGGAACAGTGAGACAAATCAGAGGTTAGTGAGCATGGGAGCAAAAAGCCAGTATTACCTCTAGGCCTCAGGGAGAAAAAGTGTTGCTACCAGTATCCAAGGCTGAAGTTGCCTGGAGGAACCTGAAAACTAAGATGGTCTAACTGGCAGAAGCAACAGAAGAGATGCTTCCGAAGGCCACCCCACTCCAACTTCCCCAAGCAGAAAGAAAGAGGGGAAAGCCTTCTTTTGCCTTCCTACTGCCAGTTCCTCCTACTTGCTAATCCAGGCAGAAACTGCCGACACAGGAGCCTGGGAAAGAACAAAGCCCACAAGGGTCAGCTCCTCACAACACAGAGAAGGGAAGGGTGAGGAATGGATCAGAAGGCCAACAGGCCCAGATTCAGCAGAACCATCAACTTTGTTCAGGAACATAAATGATGATGGAGGAGGAGACTGGACTGAATCAGTACTCACCCAGGGATACGTGCTAGAAGCTGGCTTTAAAAATATATATATTATTGAATTGCTTGCTATCCGACCTGTTTCTCATGAGCTTAAAATAGGATGAGTAAGAAAAAGTCATATAAAAGACTGATTATGGTTTTATTATATATCCTACATTATTTAAAATTATTTTACTTTCTCAAATCAGAACTTATTAATTACATACTATTGTTTTTTAGGAGTGCATGAGTGAGTATAGCTCTCTATATGTATTTTACATATTATTTTATTTATGTTTATATTTTTTACTTATACATTGTATAAATATGTGACTTATTTATACATATATATTTGATATACATATATATCAAAGTGTTTTCTCTCCTCTTATTCCACTGAATGTTCCCATGAGGCTAGTGAGCCATGCAATTCAGGGACTATCCCACATTATGAATGAGGAAATTAAGACTCCGGAGGTTCAGTGATTTGCCTACATCTAATTAATGAGAGAGGAAGGACTATAACCCAGGTTTCCAAGGTTACTCATTAAATTACACCAAGTTTCTGACCAGTTGTAAAGGAGTTTCTAATTTCAAAACTGAGGAGTTTGGGCTGTCAACTAGACATAACTTAGTAACATAAAATTAACAATGATTTTAAATTTTTTCTATTATTCTAAAAAAAGCAAAACAAGACTTTTAATTTATTAAAATGGCAACATTTTCCAATTAAAAATCATAAGTAGTTAGGTTTTTAAAAATACATACTTATGGTAAAACAAAATTGAAAGGGCACAGCAAGTTTTAAGTAAAAGACCCACCTTCTCTATTCCTCCACTTCACTAGAGGTGAAGAGTTTCTTAAGTATTTTCTAAGGAATTTCTAGGAATGTATAAGCATAGGGACAAAAATGGACATGTGTACATGTACACAAAGGGGATTATATTAAACGTATTTGGAAATTGTTTGCTTATGTCTACTAAAACTAATTATAGGTATGGTCCTTCCCAGTGGCCCAGCAATTCTACTCCTAGGTATATATGTTTACCCAAAAAACATATCTGAGACTTCATGGTGGGATTATGTATAACATCTCAAAATGAAAGTATCCCAATGTTTATCAAGAGTAAAATGAATAAATTGGGGTATAGCCCCACAATGGAACACTATAAACAATGAAAAAGACAATTACTACTACATGCAACAACACCACAAACATAGAAGTGAGACATAAAAAAAATTACATACTGAATTATTCCATATTTATGAAGTTCAAAAGCAGGGAAAACTGATCTACATGATAGAAGTTAGATACAAGTAACCACCTTAATGACTGGTAGGGAGCGTGAGGGAGGTTCTGAGATGCTGATAATGTTCTATATCTTAATCAAAATAGTGATTACACAGATATGTTCACTTTGTAAAAATTTACTGAGCTGCATAATTATGTTTTATGCACTTTTCAGTATGTATGATATATGTCAATAAAAAATGTGTCAGGAGTCAAATTTAACACCTTCTCAAACAAAAAAATCAATTTCTGCAATACTAATGAAGAAGAGGAGGGGGCACACAACTAAGTCTGAAGGTAAGGGTCAAGATTTCCTAAACAAGACACCAAAGGCATTAATCATAAAAGAAAAAAATCCACCTCATAAAATTAAAACTTCTGATCATCAAAACGTGCGTTAAGAAAGTAAAAAGGTAAAACAGGAGAGGGTGGAGGGAAATCACAATACATACAACAGACAAAGGACTTGCATCCAGAATATATAATGAATTCTTTCAAATCAATAATAAGAAAGCAAATAATCAAATTTTAAAATAGGCAAAAGACTTGAACATTACTTTCACAAAAGAAATGACCTATAAGTACATAAAAAGGTGTTCAACATCAGTAGTTATCATGCTAATTTAAGTTACAATAGGATACTATGACGACATACCCACCAGCATGTCTAATATGAAAAGACTGACAGTACAAATGTTGACAAGAATTTACAGCAACCAGAATTCTCATAATTGGTGATGAGATAGTAAAACTGTACAACGACTTTGGAAAACAGTTTCACAGTATCTTATAAAGTTAAAACATACACTCTCCATATGACCCAGCAATTCTAGGTATTTACTGTAATGAAAACACATGCCCCCCCACACACACACACACATACAGTGTAAATGAATGTCCATAGAAGCTTTCGCGTAATAGTCAAAAACTGGAAACAACACAGATGTTCAACAGGGGAATGGATAAACTGGTATGTTCATACAAAGGAACACTAGATAGCACTTATAAAAAAGAACTACTGATAACATATAACACGGCTGAATCTTAAAAACATGTGAGTAAAAAATGCCAAAAGCTAAATAGCATATATGTATGATCCCCCTTGTATGAAGTACAAGCACAAGATGAAATTAACTTATAGGAACAGATCAGAATGATGGTTCCCTCTAGGGAATGAAAGAGAGGACAGACCAGAAAGGGGCATGAGGAAACTTTCTGGGTGATGAAAATGTTTAACTTGATCTGAGTGATGATCATATGAGTATAAATATTTGTCAAAATTCAAGAATTAGGCACATAAGATTTGTAGATTTTACTAGCATTGGAGAAAAAATGAGATATATACTACCTTCCATTTAAATTAAAAGGTAACTCTGTTCCTCAAAAAATCAAACAGAATTACCATATGATCCAGCAATTCCATTTCTGAGTATATACAAAAAAAAAGGCAAATAACTCCTTTCTGCAGTTGCTACTAAGGTGCTCAGTCCTTCCAAGAAAGCTAAGGTCACACTGGGGTGAGGCCCTCACTTAATCCAGCAAACAGAACCACACGTGGGAGCCACCAGCCTGGCATTTCCACCTGCATCTACTCAGCCCTCATTCTGCACAGTGATGAGGTGACAGTCACGAAGGATAAGACTGATGCTCTCCTAAGAGCAGCTGGTATAAATGTTAAACATTTCTGGCCAGGCTCTGGCCATCATCAACATGGGAAGCCTCATCGACAATGCAGGGGCTAGTGGCCCTGCCTCAGCCAGAGGTTCTGCCTCCTCTACCACTGCTGCCCCAGTTGAGGAAAAGAAAGTGGACACAAAGAAATAAAAACCTGAGGAGTCCAATGATAACATGGGCTAGGGACTTTTTGACTTCAGCAAAAAGCTGAACTCAAAAAAGAAAAAGCAGAGACTCAAACAGATACTTGTACACTTACGCTCATAGCTGTGTTATTGACAATAACCAAAAGGTAAAAGCAAACTAAATGTCCATCAACAGATGAATGGACAAATAAAATACGGTATACACATACAATGGAATATTATTCAGCCTTAAAAAGGAATTAAATTCCGACATGCTACAACATGGATGAACCTTGAAGACATTATTACTAAGCGTAATAAGACATAAAAGGATAAATATTGTATGATCCCACTTATATAAGGTATGTAGACTAGTCAAATCCATAAAGTAAAATGGTAGTGGATTAAAAAAATGTCTCCCACACACAGGAATATTATTTAGCCATAAAAAAGAAGGAAATTCTAACACTTGCTGCAAGGATGACACTTGAGGGCATTATGCTAAGTGAAGGACAAATAATGTGATCTCATTTATATGTGGAATCTTAAAAAAACAAATTCAGAGATAAAGAGAACAGATTGGTGGTTGCCAGAGTTGGGGAGTGGGTGAAATGGGTGAAGGGGGTCAAAAGGTACAAACTTCAAGTTACAAGATAAATAAGTTCTGGGATGTAAAGTACACCATAGTGACTAATGTTAACAATACTGTAACGTATATCTGAAAGTTGCTAAGAGTAGATCTTAAAAGTTATCACAAGAAAAAAATATTTTTGTAACTATGTATGGTGATGGATGTTAACTAAACTTACTGTGGTAATCATTTTGCAATATAAAGACAAAAGGAGAGTAGAATGTTAGGGGGAGTAATGGGGAGTTTTTGTTTAATGGGAACAAAGTTTCAGTTTGATAAGATGGAAGAGTCTGGAGATGGATAGTGGGGATGGTTGCAGAACAATGTGAATGTACTTAATTATACAGAACCATATACTTTAAAATGATTAAAATGAAAAATTTTGTTATACATTTTGCCACATTAAAAAAAAATACCAATGCTGAGCAAGCTCATCAGTTTAATCAGTGGAGCAGTAGGGCAAAAGCCAGATTTTAAGAGGCTAAGAAAACAGAGCTGAACATAATAGAGACACTTAAGATAATCTATCCTTTCATAAAACAAATCAGTGAAAGTCATTTACTGTCACAGTAGAAACAATGAAGTGAGATAACTATGCTATGGGAGCAAGTTCATGTGAATTGTAAATTTAATTAGATAACACCTAAATTACCTTCTAACTCTACAATTCAGCATACACAAGACTAAAACCGGGGGGAAAAAAGATATCAGTAATGTTGAAAGCATGCATCTATAAACTGTTTACTGGGAACCAAATATATAGATATTATTTAGTCTGTAAAAGGAATTGTTACATATAGTATAGGAAACGCCATATTTCTAGAATATCAGTAACATTCTCAATCTCCAAAACATTTTAACTCTTTATTTAATGACATATAAAAATACTCTGGAAACAATCCAAATGTCCATGAACATATAAAATAATAAACAAAATGTGGTATATACACAAAAGGGAATATTATTCGGCCTTAAAAAGGAATGAACTCTGTACAACGGGCTACAACAATGATGAACCTTGAAAACATTATGCTAAGTGAAATAAGCCAGACACAAAAGGACAAATATTAAATATTGTATGATTCCACTTACATGAAATATTTAGAATAGGCAAATTCATACAGACAGAATGTAGAACAGGAGTTGTTACCAGGGGCTAGAGAATTGTATCCAGGGGCTAGGGAAATGGGAGTTATCACTTATTGGGTTCAGAGTTTCTGTTTGTGGTGATGAAAAAGTTTTGGAAATAGATAGTGGAGACAGCTGTGCTACATGGCGAATTAATGTCACTGAATTATACACTTAAAAATGGTGAAAGAGGTAAATTTTATGTTTTGCCATAATTAAAAAAAAAATTCTTATATTAAAAATCTACTCTAAAAGCAAACCTCAAGTTGAGATCAAGTTTTTCATTAATAAATGTATTGTCTCAGATTGTACACAAAACTCATCGTAGGCTATAGTCACCGCACATATAGTCTTCAATGGAGACTCCTTTAAGGAAGGAAACATACCCATAAATTAATTCATTCACCTTGATGATGAATAAGGTCCTCAACTGAAAGCCAGAAGAAAGCCACCTAAGGTCACATTATGGGGAGTAAAGAAGAGGACTTAAGTAGCCCCATGTAAAATATTATTTTTTCAGAACCATCAAGTAATTCTGATATACAATTCCAAATAAGAATTACTTTCTCTACTGATGATTGCCAGATGGGAGGGTATTTTGGGTACTGAGTGAAAAAGGTGAAAGAATTAAGTACAAATTAGCAGTTACAAAATAATCATGGGGATATAAAGTACAGCATAGGGAATACAGTCAATATTGTAATAACTATGTATGCTGTCAGGTGAGTACTAGACTTATCAGGGATTACCTCTTAAGTTATATAAATGTCTAACCACTATGCTGTACACCTGAAACTAATATAGTACGTCAACTGTAATTGAAAAACATTTTTTTAATTTAAAAAAAAAGTAAGAATTGCTTGTTCTTGCTGCCTCCAGGAAGCCTTCTTGAAGGCCACTTGATCCTAAATGCCAGTCTGGGCAACCACAGCACCCTGGTGCTTCCCCTGAGCAGCGCACTCACCCAGAGTTCCCATCCTCCTCACTACCTGTGAGCCAAGGCTAAGCCCAGCTATGTGCTGAATAAAGGTCTGAACAGATCCTGAACCTCTGTCTTGCACCCTAAGAAAGCCCTACCAACATCCGTATGGCCAAGGGCACTGACCCCACTCTGTGCTGGGGTCCCCCACAAGACAAGGACCCTGAGCCAGCCTTCCCCTCTACACATTCCTCTTTCCTCTCTCTTGCCAGTCTTGTCATCCTGCAGCACAGCCCAGACCCCCAGCTCCCTGGGCCCAGTTGTGCTGGTAGTGGGAGAGGCTAGCCAGGCAGCCAACAGGAGTTGGGTCTCACCCCTGCTCCAGCTTCCCACAACAGCCTTACTCCTCATTTAAACAAAAAGGTTTCTGCTGCTAAAAAATAAAATTTAAAAACTGGAAACACAGACCTAAGAATAAAGTCCAAATTACTTGGGGGCGGAGGGAAGAACTCTCATACAACTCAATAACAACAACAACAACAAAAAAAACAATCTAATCCAAAAATGAGCAGAGGACCTGAACAGACACTTCTCCCTAGAGGACATACAAATGGCCAACAAATATATGAAAAGACGCTCAATATCACTAGCTACTAGGGAAATGCAAATCAAAACCACAATGAGATACCATCTCACACTTGTTAGAATAGCTATAATCGACAGGACAAGTAATAACAAATGTCGGAGAGGATGTGGAGAAAAAGGGACCCTCATATACTGCTGGTGGGACTGCAAATTGGTACAGCCACTATGGAAAGCAGTATAGAGGTTCCTCGAAAAAACTAAGAATTGATCTACCATATGATCTAGCAATCCCTCTACTGGGTATTTACCCCAAAGACTTGAAAAGATATTTGCACACCGATGTTCATAGCATTATTCACAGTGGACAAGACATGGAAGCAACCCAAGTGTTCTACAATAGATGACTGGCTAAAGAAACTGTGGTACATATATACAATGGAATATTACTCAGCCATAAGAGATGAAATACTGCCATTTGCAACAACATGGATGGACCCTAAACAAAATAAGCCAGACAGAAAAAGTTGAAAATCACATGATACCACTTATGTGTGGGATATAAACCTAAAGCAACAAATGAGCAGGACAAACTAACAGAGACTCATGGACATGGACAATGGACTAGTGGTTACCGGAGAGAAGGGGAAAGGGGAGGAGGGGTGGATGTAGACGGCAGGGGGTGGGGGGGTGCGACGCAGAATTTAAATCATTTCTTCAATTTAGTTAATTAATTAAAATAAGAACGGCTTGTTCTTGAAAAAGTCCTGATAGATTTGGACAAAAATTCCAAATGGAAAGTTGTATATCCCTTCCACAGTTGGCACTCACTACCTTCAAGACTAGAGTCAAACTACAATATGGGATTCTCTGGGATTCTCGAGCTGAGGATGGGAAGGGAGATTGCTGCGGAACAACACCCAAATTCAAACTCAGACCTTCTCAGTCAAAATGCCGCCTACTGATGTCTGTTCAAAGTCTCTCTGCTTGCCAATCCACTTGGGTGAATTCTTCATGTTAAACAAACCACCTTCCTGCCTTCTACTTTCATGTGCCACACTATTTAACTGGAGTGGTGGTTCTCAACCAGGAGCATTTTGCACCCCAGGAGACATTTGTCAATATCCGGAGACGTTTTTGGTTGTCGTGACTGTGTGCTGCTAATATCTC
>NW_006442512.1:3408791-3411395 GCF_000325575.1 Pteropus alecto
TCCAAGGTTGAGAAGATCTGAATTCGATGTTAAAAAGACATCTAAGAATTTCACAGTGAAATGTGAAAGCTTTTTGTTCGAAATACTACTTTGATTTTTAATTTCTCAATTAAGGTTCATTATTCCTTAAGGCTGATATTCTTCACGCTTTCCAAATTTCTATGAGAAACAAACATATTTTAAAATAAAGACCATTATCCTTTCCTTTTTCTGTAACAGTCTATTGGCCTAAAGACAATTTTTCCTCAGGCTAGCTGTGTCTTTATTTTACCTACTCACATTTTATCCATTATTGCTCTGTATCTTGAGCAACGGTGACTAAAACTTGAGTTTATTGCACATTCTTAATTGGAAGCCCAATTTAACATCAGGATTCATGAGAAATTACTAATATTTAACAAAGTTTTATACAAAATAAACTATTTTCTGCGTCAACCTTGTGTAATATAAAATGTGATTCAGATATTTACACTATTTAAATAAAAATGTTTTTTATCATAAAATGCAAAAGAAGGAAAAAGAAGTAATCAGTAACAGCACTATAAGCAAAGAGTCAGAATAAATACACACACAAAAAAAAAGAAATGGAGAACATGATGAAAACAGAAGTGAGCTAGACTGGCTACTGATTCCTAAAATAATACTGTGGGGAAGGGGGACTGTCTGAAAGTTTCCTGTGTATCATTTGCTCCTGTATCCTTACAATTCTTACATCATTTACTTATCTGTTTGCCTATGCTTTGCAACCAGTAGTGATTATCCTCAACTCCACAAAATTTATTCCATATCAGTTGATTAAATTCTATTAATCAATGGTAATCCTATCTCCCTTGTCCATGACTGGCAGGCCTATCAATTAATTGGTCCAATGAAAAAAGTATTCCTAGGAGGTTCTGGGGAAAAAGTTTTCTTGTTTTTAAAAGAGAACAATGGGAAGCCAGGCCATATTTCTGGCATTGAAAAAATAGAAACTGAATGCCACTGGCAGCTGTAATTCAGGAAAAGGTAGGCACTGTGCGGCAGAGTAGAAAGGCAGTAAGAACTCAGGCCTTCATATATCATTGAACTGCTTGAACAACTCTGAAGCTCACTCTAATTCTGGACTTCCTCTAAGATAAAACAGTAAGTTTCCTTATTGTTTAAGCAACTTTGAGTTGAATTTTCTGTTATTTACTACTGAAAGCAGCTCAACTAGAAGTCTTTAAAAGATGAACACATCCTTCATATAGTCCTGTATTCCTTATTTCTCACTTTTATTATATTGTAAACATCATAAAAAATAATATATAGAAAAATGCTCCATATTGATGTTAAGAATGTAAATAGCCATTTGGAAAGAAGCTAGACAGAATTATTAAAATTTAAAACATGCATATTTTTCCAGCAATTCACAAGGACTCATGTACAAGAATGTCCATTACAGAAAACAGTACTGAAAAATTAGAAACAATTTCAATGCTATCAAAAGAGAAAAAACGTGATATGTCCATACTATACAATGTTATATTTAAAAATAATAAGAAAAAACTGATGTGGAAATCCCCCTAAGATATATTGGCCTAGGAAAATATATAATGATAGTTATTATTTACATAAAACACCCACACGACAGTAAACTATATATTTCTAATGCTTTGTACATACACACATATACATACAGTATAAAAGTATGAATGAAGCACATTAACTGGTAACAGTGATTACCTCTGGACTGGATGGTGATTTAGATGGTGTTTTAGCTTTCTTGTAGCTGTTCAAACTTTTTACAAGAATAGAATAATATATGCCTGATGTATTTAAAACATTTAAGCAGATTTAAAAATAAAATCTAAGTACCTAAATTTACAAAAAATACAACTCACTATAGAAATTCTGGAAATATGGAAAGGAACAAAGAAAAATTAAAATCTCTCATGTTTATACTACTTACAGATAATCACGGTATCATTTTACCATATTTCTTCCTAATATTTTTATATGTGCATTTTAGGTGAGATAATTATCAACAATTTTACATCCTGCTTTTTAAAAATAAACATTATTTTAAATAGCTGCAAAGTATTCATTTGCATAAGTGATCACATAGCCTTGTTTTACTGTTGAATGTGTAGGTTGTTTCCAATAAATCAGTACTATAAATAATTCTGTAATGAACATATTTGCTTTAAAAAACAATCTTTGAACAAGCCCGATCCTGTCTGATCTCAGAAGCTAAGCAAGGTCAGGCCTGGTTAGTACTTGGATGAGAGACCACCAGGAAGACCAGGCACTGTAGGGGTAAAAAATAAAAATATAAGGGATTGAAAGCTGACAAGGTCCTTGCAATCTGTGAGGTCAACCAAGGGTTGCCTTGCCTAAAAAAATAAAATAAAATAAAAATACAAAATACAAAATAAAAATCTTGTATATGTTGAGACTATTTTATTAAAACAGATTCTTAAGACAGGAAGTACTAGGTTAAACAATAAGAACGTTTAAAGTTCCTGATACGAACTTTCACTCAGAAGTATTGTATCAATTCATATGTGCATATTTCTATGGTACAACGATGCCTAACATGATAATTTTTAACAATAAATAACATCACTCTAGTTCCACATGCTA
>NW_006442512.1:3411417-3436611 GCF_000325575.1 Pteropus alecto
ATGATGCTTAGCTAAAACTTAATTTCCAAAATTAAATCAATTAATTTAAATCTGCCTTTTCACTAAGGAGAGAGAAAAATTGAATGCTCAAAAAGTCTTGGCTTTTCTTTTTTAATTAATGGCACCGAATAAAGTTTTTTGAGTCAATTTTTAAAGAAAATCCTTTAAAATAATTGAAACATACATCTCTTAGAGACATGTATCAATCACTATTAAAATAGGCCTAACCTCAACAACAAAAAGCAAACAACCCAATTTGGGTAAAGGCTTTGAACAGACATTTCTAAGAAAATATACAAATGGCCAAAAAGCACATGAAAAGATTTTTAACAATCTTAGTCATTATGGAAATATAAGTCACAACCACAATGAAATACCACTTCACACCTGCTAGGATAGCTATTTTAAAAGAAAAAGAAGCAGCAGAAAATAACAGTGTTAGTAAGGATGTGGAGAAACTGGAGTTCTTGTACATTGCTGGCAGGAATGAAACATGTTGCAGCTGCTGTGGAAGACAATTTGGTGGAAGACAACATAGAATTACCATATGATCCAACAATTTCTTTCCTAAAAAGGAATTATATACCCAAAAGAAATCAAAGTAGGAACTCAAACAGAAACCTGTAAACCAATGTTTGCTGCAACATTATTCACAACAGCCAAAGGTGGAAACAACCCAAGTGTCCATTAACAGATGAAGGAACAGACACAATATGGTACATACATACAATGGAGTATTATTCAACCTTAAAAAGAAATGAAGTTCTGACACATGCTACAATATAGATGAAACATTGTACTAAGTATAATAAACCAGACACAAAAGGACAAATATTGTATGATTCTGCTTACATGAAATATCTAGAATAAGCAAATTCATTGAGATAGAAGTTATCAGAGACTGGAGGGGAAGGGGAAATGGAGAGTTTTTGCTTAATATGTAGAGTTTCTGTTTGAGGTAACTGATGAAAGAATTTTGGCAATAGTGATGATGGTTGCACAACATTGTGAATATAATTAATGCCACTGGACTGCCCACCTGAAAGAGGTTAAAATAACAAATTTTATATTATATTTTTTTACTATCATTAAAAAAATAATAATGTGACATACCAAAACCAATGAACTGTACAGTTTAAATGGGTAAAGTGTATGATTAAAAAGAAAAAATGAGGCCTATCTATATGTGAATGAACAACTTGTTATATCCTTGTGGATTTAATTAGAAAGGCTATCTCCATGAGAACTCCTTTGTAAAAACATTTTATTTTAAATAATTTCAGGTTTATATAAAAGCTGAAAAAATAATGCAAAGAATGCCTATAAAACCTTTACCCATAGTCCCCAAATATGAAGCTTATCCAATTTTATCATTCTCTATATAAATTTTTCAAAGTTAGAGACATGATTTCCCTCTACTCTAAATAATTTTTTCCTAAAAAACAAAAATATTCTTACATAACTTCACTAAAATTATCAAAATTAACGCTGATATAATACTAGTATCTACTCTACCATCCTTATTCAAATTTTAACAAATGTTCTAAAAATTTCCATTGTAGAGAAACAGTCTAATTCTAAAATATTTTTAAAAGATGTTCTGCTCTAGAATAAAATCTAAGGCCAGGTGTTGCATTTAGCTGTCGTGTGTCTTTAGCTGTCTGCGTTTTTTTTAAATGCAGGCTTGTTATTTTGTAGACTATCCCTCAATCTGGGTGTGTCTAGTATTTCCTCATGAATACTAAAGGTATTATTTTGGGCAGAAATGCCACAGTATCGATTTAGAAGGCACTAGATTTGTCCCATTACTGTGTTTAACTTTTTATCACTTGGTTAAGGTGGTGTTTGGTAGGCTTTCCACTATAAAGATACTACTTTACATAAAAAAGTATATGGAACGGTCTTAACAAGTCCTTCAGAAGGCAAAACCTTCAATTGAGGACTTGGGGGATAAGAAGGGAGAATACATTAAACTCAGAGTCACTGGACAGAATAGCAAGGAGATTCACTTCAGTGAAAATGACGAGATTCACTTCAGTGAAAATGACGACACATCTCAAGAAACTCAAAGAATTACACTATCAAAGTCAGGGAGTGCCAATGAATTCACTCAGGTTTCTCTTGAAAGGTCAGAGAATTGCTGATAATCTCACTCCAAAAGAACTAGGAATGAAGGAAGATGTGACTGAAGTTTATTGGGAACAAACGGGGGTCATTCAACGGTTTAGATATTTTTTATTTTTTTTCTTTTCCCTCAATTCTTTCTTTTTATTTTTAAATATACTTCTTTTGTAATGTGGTGTTCAAAACAGTATTGAAAACTGGCACCCCATTTCTTTAAAACATCTGGTATTTTGAATTCTAGTGCCCATTGTTCATTATTATTTATTTCCACTGTGTCGATTTTTTGGTGATCAAACCTCAGCCCCCTTCATATTGCTCTTTGTGTTTTAAATATTACATGTGTACAAGCCTGATGGCCCCAGGCCTCACTGAGATGACACCCCACCTAACCCACAAATTACCTGTGGCAAGCCTGCTCCCAGGCAACCCAGTCCCATCCTGTGCTTTCCCTGGATCACAAATTCAACAGCAAACAACAGCACTCAGTTCATGCAAAGTCTGTTCATCCAGGAGAAGTCTGGATGACTTCTACAAATGGAAACTTGGGAACCACAGAGACAGTGCTGGCATGTACAATGACACTGCAGTGTACACAGAGAGGCCACCTTTTTCAGGACTGTGCATTTTCAGGCTTAAAAGCGAGCAACACAAGTGTGCAAAATGACTTTCTAATCAGCCCTGAAGTTCTAGCATGTGATTGCTTCACTCCTGGACTATGACCTTCAGTGGAAGATGGAAGTTTTTCAGAGAATTGAAATGTGGAAAAATGACCTTTCCTTAACTGGAAGCTACTTTTAAAATCTGAAGTTCTGGATCAAAAGAAGAATATCAGGTTGAAGTTAAGATAACAGAGTGAGAGTAAAGACTACCCCCAAAGATGGCTTCACTGAAGAGAAAGCATTTTAAGTAAGGAGAAAAATCTTGTCAGTTCCCCGAAAAGTTCTAATTTTCAGTAGCAGTTAATAGAGTTATTCATGCAGAAGTGTGTACAACAGAACACTGCTCTTATTTTATTTGTACATTTTTGCCTGAGATATGGGTTTTAAATGGACATTGCACCAGCTTCATTAAAATAAATAAAATATTTGTTAAAAAAAAAAAGTATATTATGGAGAGGTACTTAGAGACTTATGTCAATATCCTGTTTCTCATCAAACTTTCACCAACAGTCATCTTTATATTGTGTCTCACCCATTTTTCTATTGAGTGTTTGCTCTCCTTCCCCCAAGTCCCCAAGTGTTAAGAGTTCCTTATATATTAGTGATATTAGCCATTTATCTGTGATATATGTTGCAAATATGTTTACTCAGTATGTTCTCTTTTGTCTTTATTGTGAAAAAATATTATGGAGTTACAGTTTTTACTTTTATTGCCTCTGGCAATATTTTCTTTCAGTACATGCATGGTTATGTATTTTACATTTAGATCTCTAATCCACTGAGAGTTTATTCTTGTGTATGGTGTGAAGTATAAATCTAATTTTTTCATCAAAATAGCTTTCCAGTTGAGCCAGCACTGTTTATTAAAAAAAATATCTTTACTTCAGTAATTTGAGAAGCCATATACTTTATCAAACACTAAATTGCCAAATGTATTCGAGTCTATTTCTGGACTTTCTTTGTTCTATTCCACTGGTTTCTTTTGTAATCATGTACCAGTACTATACTGTTTTAATTAGAGAGGCTTTATAATATTTTTAATATCTGTTAGGGAAAATTGTGAACTTTATGCCAATAAATCTGACAACTTAGATGAAATGGAAAAATTCCTTGAAAGACATAAACTACCAGAGTTCAATCAACAACAAATAGATAACCTGTTCAGTCTTATATCTATTAAAGAAATTGAATTTGTAGTTAAAAGCATTTCTACAAAAAAAACTCCAGGCCTAGATGGCCTCATGGGAGCATTCCAACAAATATTTAATGATGAAACTAGTTGGTTTTCTACAAACTTTTCCAGGAAACTAAAGAGGAGAAACTATTTCTCAAATGATTTATGAAGTAGTCAGCATTACCTATATCAAAATCAAACAAAAATAAGGAAAGAAAGCTACATACCAATATCCTTCAGGAACACTGATGTAAAAGTTCTTAATAAAATGTTAGCAAATCAAACCCAATAATATAGAATAAGAAAAGCACATAATATCTAAGTTTTATCCCAGGAACACAAGGCTGGTTCAATATTCAAAAACTGATCAATGTAATTCACTATATTGATAAATTAGAAAAACCATGTGATCATCTCAATAAATGAAGAAAGAGTACTTGACAAAATTCAACATCCATTCATGGTAAAAAGCTCTCAGTAAAGCAGGAAGAGAAGGAAACTTCTTCAACCTAATAAAGGGCATTACATAAAACTTAGCGCTAATATCATACTTCATGGTGAAAAAAGAATGTTCTGTTATGAACAAGGTTCTCACTGCTCCTATTCAACAACATACTGAAGGTCGTAGCCTGTACAATTAGCTAAGAAAAAGGTAAGTGAAAGGCATACAGATTGGAAATGAAGAAATAACCTCTATTCAGATAACATCACTGTCTACAATTTTAAAATACCAAGAATCTAACAAAAAGCTACTAGAATAAGTGAGTTCACCAAGGTTGAAGGAAGCAAGGTCAATATATAATCATACTTCTACATATTAACAATGAAAAATAGGAATTGAAATAAATAAGAATTTACATGTACTGTAGCATCGATAAACATGAAATACTTAAGTCTAAATTTAACAAAATATGTGCAAGATCACTATGCTGAAACTACAAAATGAAATAAAAAACACCTAAATGAAGAGACATATATTATGTCCATGAATTTAAAAACTTAATATTGTTAAGATGTCAATTCTCCCAAACTGATCTATAGCTTCAATGTAATTGTTATCAAATTTTCAGAGGATGTATTACAGAAATTAATAAGCTGATTCTAAAACTTGTATAAAAGGCAAAGAAACAAGAGCAGCCAAAACAATTATTTCAAAAAAAGAGGGTAGAGGGTTAACACCACCTGATTTGAAGACTTACATAAAGCTATAGTAATCAGTGGGCTATTGGCAAATAGATAAAAATACAAGTAAGTAGAAGAAAATAGTACAGAAATAAATCCACAATTACATGGTCAATTGATTTTCAACAAAAGTACAAAGCAAAATCAGTGAAAAGAAATTTTCAATAAATGGTGCTGAAAGAGTTAGATATCTATAATTTTAAAAAAACCTCAATCTATACTCTGCACTATTTATAAAAATTAACTCAAAATGGATCATAGACACAAATGTAAAACATAAGTATAAAACTTCTAGAAGAAAACATAAGAGAATATCTTTGTAACATTGGGTTAGGCAAACAGCCCTTAGATGTGATTCATAAAAGAAAAAAACTGATAAACTGGATTTCATAAAAATTATAAATATCTGTTCTTCAAAAGCCACTGTTAAAAGCATGAAAAGACAAGCCTCGGTCTGAGAGCAAACATGTGCAAACTACCTATCTGATAAACATTATCTTGTTTCCAGAATACAGAATATATGAAAATACTCTCAACATTTAATAAGAAAACATTAGATGCTCCATTAAAGAAGGTATAGAGATTGTGATAATAACATGAAAAGATGTTCCACATCAATAGTAATTTGGAAAATGCAAATTAAAACAAGATATCACTGCACATTCACTAGAATAGCTTTAAAAAGAAAAAAAAAACTGAAAATACTGAGTGCTGATGTGGATGTGGAGTAAGCTTTCATACTTTGTATATGGAAATACAAATGGTATAACTACTTTGAAAAACATTTTGGCAATTTCTAATAAAATTAAATATATACTCACAATAGTATCCAGCAATCCCACTCCAAGGTACTTACACAAGTGAAATAAAAACTTCTTCACACAAAACCCTCTAGGCAAACATTTATAGCAGCTTTATTTGTTAGAGCCAAGAAATGGAAAACCCAAACGTCCTTCAATTGGTGAATGGATGAATAAAGTATGGCATAAGCACAGAATTTAATACTACTCATCAATAAAAAGAAAGAGACACACAACAACATGGATAAATCTCGAAAACATTATACTAAATGAAAAAAGGCCAAAGTTTACATACTGTATGACTCCATTTATATGACATTCTAGGAGAGACAATAGTATAGGAAGGAAAAAGAAGATTAATGGTTGCCAGAAATAAGGAGTGGAAAAAGTGGTTTACTACAAGTGGTTTACCACAAAGTCAAGCTGAATTTGTAAAGGTGATTAAACTGTTCTAATTCTTGATTGTCATGGTGGTGGTTACATGACCATTTTCATTTGTCAAAATTATGAGAACTTTATACTAAAAAACGGTAAATTTTAGTGTATGTGAATTATACACTAATTACCATGCAAACACTAGTCAAAACAAAACTGGAACAGCTGTATTGTTATCAAAGTAGACTTCCAACAAGGATGATTAACAGATATAGAAGAGGAACATTACATAATGATAAGAGAGTCAATTTATCAAGAAATCAAACAATCATAAACGTACATGCATCCAATAGTAGATCTTCAAAATACACAAAGTAAAATGTAATAGAACTGAAAGTAGAAACAGGCAAATCCATAATTACATTTGTATACTTCCATACTCTTCTCTCATTTAGGATATCTGTATCTATATCAGTAAGGATATTAATATCTATATCAGCAAGTACATTGAAGAACACTATAAAATGACTTAATTGACATTTATAGAATACTCCAACAAGAGCAGAATACACATTCTTTTCAAGGCTCATGGAACATTCACCAACGCAGACCACGTTTTGAGTCATAAAGCAAACCATATAAAAGTATGTTCTCTAACCACAATAGAATTAACTTACAAATCAGTAACAAAAAGACAGCTAGAAAAATCTCCAAAACTATGGAACTAATCAATAACTTTCTTAATAGTGCATGGGTCAAAGGGAAACACAAAGGAAATTTTTAAAATATTAAGAATTGTATAAAAGTTAAAATATAACACTTGAAATGTATATGAATCAAAAAGTGTTTTTGACACAGTATTTTGTTGAAAAGAAGATCTTAAATCAATACTAAGTTTCTACCTTAAAAAATGCAAAAAGAAGAGCAAATTAAACACAAGAAAATATTAGGTAAGAGCAGAAATCAATGAAATTAAAACAGAAAAGCAATAGAGAAAAAAACAATGAAATCAAAAGCTGGTTCTCTGAAAAGATCAATAAAGTGCATAAATCTCTAGCTAGAATGATCAAGAAAAAGAAGTACATTACCAAAAGCAGCAGAGAGATCACTGCTATACATCCTACAGATATTAAAAATATAGGAGTATTTTGAACTTTATGCCAATAAATTTGATAACTGAGATGAAATGAACAAATTTCTTTGACAGAAAAACATTACCGAAGCTCTCTCCTAAAAAATATATAACCTGAATAGTCCCATATCTATTAAAGAAATTGAGTTTGTACTTAAAAACCTGCCAGCAAAGAAAAATCCATGACCAGGCTGCTTCACTATTACATTCTAGCAAACATTTAAGAAAGAAATAACACTGACTCTATACAAAATATTCCAGGAAATATTTCCCAACTCATCTGAGGCCAGCATAACCCTGACACCAAAAACAGACGAAAGCATTGCAAATAAAAAAAACAAACTATAAACCAACATTCTTCATGAACAGAGACGAGAAAGTCTTTAACAAAGTATTAGCAAACTGAATCCAGCCAAATATAAAAAGGTTAACCATGTGGGATTTATCTCATGATCATGTGGGATTTATCCCAGGAATGCAAAGTTGCTACAATATTCCAAAATTCAATCAATGTAGTCTATCATATCAATAATAAAATTATGGGTTATGAAAGCCAGAAATTAAGGGTAGGTTAGTGGTACTGCAAATGTAATAATACAGGTGCCCAAAAGGCAATGCAACCTTGAGCTGGACTAACATATAAAAAATCTAGATACAGAGATTTTACCTTCCAGACATTCCGTGTGGCCCTGTTCACACGACACCTGGAATATTCTATTTAGTCCTGAATTCTATACTTCTGGGAGGGCCAATGCATTTTCACCACAAACCAAAGCAATAATAGCAAAGAGTTCTAAATATCTTATGTCTTCAAGGACGTTAAGAAACTAGAAATGTTTAACCTTCAGAAGAAAGGACCTAGGCAGCATACACCACACTTCAATTATTTGCTTTTATTCTATATACCCTGAACACTGTCAATTCCCTGATGGCAGTATCCATGCTCTATTTATTTTTGTATTCCAAACATCTATCACTGGTCCTGGAATCTGGTAAGTACTTAAATTTATGAGAGGTTCAAAAGCAGTAAAAGCTAAACTTTAATAATAGAAATCAAAAAGTAGTTGCTCTACAGTGGGGAAGGGAGAAAGAACTGATTAAAAGGGGCATTACAGCATTGTTAAATTTTGTAGCATAACATGTCAAATGTGTCCCTTTACCACATAGCTATAAACTTTGTATATCAGCCTAGATTGGGCATGGGCCAATTCTTGATTGGCGTGTACTAATTATAATTGTTCTGGACTGGGAAGCAATCAAACCACTGGGTTTGACTCAAAGAAGTATGGAAAGAATTTGGAAAGACAATCATGATACCCACTAGCCCCACCTAACTAGCCAAATCACCTTGGTGATTAAATGAAGTGATAGATATCACAGCAAGATGATTCTCATGCCCAGATATGGTGTAAGAACTATTAACAATTATGTTAAATATTGGCAGAATTACATCTAAATTTCACAAATAATCTAAATTACAGTTGTATTGTCCTTTCGATGAAAAATGTATTCCTGAAAAACTCTCCGAAAATAAATTCCTGAGAGCCAATCATATTTTCTAACAACTTGCATGATAACGTCAAAGAGTAAAAGAAATACCCCAAGTAAACAAAACAATTTATTGATAAAATCAACTTTAAAACTCTTAGCAGACAACAAGAATACATGTGCTTGCTGTAAAGGAAGTATAGCCTAGTGACAATAACTCAGGTATGCAGACAAGAGCTATACACAAGACCATGAGCAAGTCATGCCCCTCCCACTCAGCCTTGGTTTCCTTATCTAGAAAATAATAAAATAGATGCTCTCTTCTGATAAAAAGTATTTTCTAATGCCTGATGAGTAGCTAGGACACTCAGTCCATTAGACATGGGAGAATAGCTAATATACGTAGTTACCTACAACCAGATGCAAACCCTTCTAAGACTTTATAGGTTAACAAATTAAGGAATCCTGTTCCTCTAAATAAAATATATATCATGTCTCTATCAGAGTGTAAAATACAATTCTTTACAGCATAGGTCCTCACTGAGTTAAGCTTCCCAGACACAATTTTTATAAAACTTCACACTTACTTAACACACAAATGAGATTATTTGAGGCCTGTTATGTACTTATGGGAATTTTAGAGTGGTTTTTCCACAAGTAGAAAATGACTACATGTTTGCATAATAACAAACTCCATTAAAACACATTTACAGGTAAAATCAATTCCCTAATATCTAACAACTCCTTAAAATAAAAGCTAGATATGGCAGAACATTTAGACTTAAACTGCTTTTACCAACAATCACATTTTTAAAAAGCTCTAATCTCTAATCCATATAAGAACAGAATAAAGAAACCATAAGGCAGAGAAATCTGTGCAAATATACACATATAATGAAATTGTATACAGACCTTTTTTTAGCCGGGGTTTTTGAGATTCAGCAGATGCAGTAAACTGAGTTCTCTGAAATGAAATAAGTCTATGTTAAAGCACCACCATAAATCTTGCTAATTTAAGGAAGCATTCAAATAATAATCATCAGTAGCTCTCTAATCATGTAATTAATCCATTAACTGCATACAGTTCCAAAAAACTATTTTGAATATAGTTTAAAAACAAATGTCAAGTCGTAGTTTTGTTATACAAACTATTAAAAATATAAAATATTTACAATATATACTTATAATGTATATTTATAATGTATAATTATAATGCATGATAAAATGTGCACATGTACCAAGTTCTTAGACACTACATATTAGTATCATACTTAATGCTATACTTAGCAGCCAAACCAAAAAAAGTGATAACTTTAATGGAGCTTATGAGGTCTAGAAACTGCCTAGCACTCAATACTCAGAGTTTTTATTTAAGAGACACATACATAATAGATAATACTTTACACTATGACTTTGGAGAAAATCTTCATATATATTTTTCTTATCTCTACCTCCTATGTTTGATACATGACATGAGCAAAAATAATGGTTGAAAATTTCCAGAAGTAATGAGAGACTAATCTTTAGATTCTAGATGTTCAACCAATCCTGAGCACGTTAAATGAAAATAAATCCACATTTAGATACATCACAAAGATCTGCACCAGAGACAATAAGTTCTTAAAAGCAACCAGAGAAAAACATATCACTATATTACCTACAAAGGACAATTAGATTGATAGCTGACTTCTCAACAATTAAAAATAGAATACAGTATCACATTAAGACATAAAAACAATTACTCCCAAGTGTCGCTAAGTAAAATGACTGTTAATCTTGACACAAGGTCAGCAAAAACTATGCTCCACAGGTCAAATCCAGTCTGTTTTTATACAGCCCACAAGCTAAAAATGGTTTTTACACTTTTTAAAGGTTTAAAAAAATTTAAAAATATTTCATAACACATGAAAATTACATAAAATTAAATTTGGTGTCAACAAAATTTTATCAGAACACAGTCACACTCACATGTTTACATATTGTCTGTGGTTGCTTTTGCACGACAACAGCATAGTTGAGTTACCTGAGAGAAAGACTATATGGACCATGAAGCCCAAAATACTAAGTACAGGCCCTGTGAAAAACAGTTTGCCAACCCCTGATCAAAATTCTTAGACCAGTCAAAACTAATTTTCAAGAACAATGGCAAATTAAAATGACTTCCAAATAAAAATTCAAAGTTTCTAGACTTACTAAATAAACTTTTAAAGGATATGTACATTAGGAAAAAGGAAAATAGCCCCAGAATGAAGGAGTGGAACAAGAAAAGGAAGTAGTAAAATATGAAAATATTCTAAGTATCTAGTAACTAAATAAAATAAATACACAACAATTATAATTTGTTATACACCAATGATGAACTTTCGGAAAGAGATATTAAGGAAACAATCCCATTTACGATTGCATCAAAAACAATAGAGTACTGGGCATCAAATTAACCAAGGAGGTAAAAGACGTGTTGTCAGAAAATTATAGATCACTGAAAAAAGAGAGTGAAGATACAAACAAATGGAAGCATATACATGCTCATGGGTTGGAAGAATCAACATCATTAATATGGCCATACTACCCAAAGCAATCTATAGATCCGATGCAATCCCTATCAAAATACCAATGGCATTTTTTAGAGAGCTAGAACAAAGAATCCTAAAATTTATATGGAACCATAAAAGACCCCGAGTAGCCATGGCAATCTTGAGAAAGAAGAACAAAGTTGGAGGTGTCATACTACCTGATATCAAACTATAATACAAGGCTACAGTAATCAAAACAGCATGGTATTGGCATAAAAACAGATACTGATTAATGAAATAGAATAGAGAGCTCAGAAATAAATCCATGCCTATACACTCACTTAATATATGACAAAGAAGGCAAGAATACACAATGGGGTAAAGAAAGTCTCTTCAATAAGTGGTGCTGGGAAAATTGGACAGGTACTTGCAGAAGAGAAACTGGACCACTTTCTTACACCATATACTAAACTCAAAATGGATTAAAGATTTAAATGTAAGACCTAAAACCATAACATTTCTAGAAGAAAACATAGGCAGTAAACTCTGATATTGCTAACAGTAATTTCTTTTCAGATATATCTCCTCAGGCAAGGAAAACAAAAGAAAAAATAAACAAATGGGACTACATCATACTAAAAAGTTTTTGTACAGAAAAGGAAACCATCAACAAAACAAAAAGACAACCAACTGAATGGGGAAAGATATTTGCTTATGATGCATCTAAGAAGTTAATATCCAAAATATTTAAAGAACTCATACAACTCAACAACAAAAAAACAAACAATCCAATTAAAAAATGTACAGAAGACCTGAACAGATATTTCTCCAAAGAGGAAATAGGGATGGCCAATAGACACATGAAAAGATGCTCAAGGTCACTAATCATCAGAGAAATGCAAATTAAAATCACAATGGGATATCACCTCACACCTGTCAGAATGGCTATTATCAATAAATCAAAGAACAAGTGTCAGCAAGAATGTGGAGAAGGGGGAATCCTCATACACTGTTGGTGGGATTGCAAATTGGTAGAGTCTGTAGGTTTCTCAAAAAATTAACAATGGATATACTTTTTGACCCAGCAACTGCACTTCTGGGTATTTATCCAAAGAAAACCAAAACAATAATTTCTAAAGATCTATGCACCCCTATGTTCATGGCAGCACAACTTACATTAGCCAAGATACGGAAGCAACCTAAATGCCCATCAACAGACGACTGGATAAAGAAGTTATGGTTCATATATACAATGGACTATTATTTAGTCATTAAAAAAAAGTGAAATCCTACCATTTGCAATGACATGGATGGACCTAGAGGTTATTATGCTGACTGAAATAAGTCAAAGATAAATACCGTATGATTTCACTTATATGCTGAATCTAAGGAACGAAAAGAACAAACTAATCAAAAACAGACTCACAAATATAGAAGACAATCTGGTGATGGCCAGAAGGGAGGGAGGATGGGGGGGCCAGGAGAATGGGGTGAAGGGTTAAAGAAGTACAAATTAGTAGTTGATAAATGGTCACAGGAATAAGGAGCACGGCATAGAGAATGCAGTTAGCATTAATGTTATGGCTAGGCGGAGAGCCAGAGGAGAAAAATGTCTAGCCAATTTACTGTACACATGAAACTAATAATAAAATTTTTTAAATAGTAAAATTTGTGGTGTTGAATTGAGAAATATAAAAACTACAAAACTGAACAACAATGGTATGAACTGGCAGAAGGCAATAGGTAATAAAACATTCAATGATCCTTATGTTATTCAGATTTAAGTTTAAACTTTATGTATGTATTATTTTAAAAACTGGGGTACACACTAAAGGAAGACTAAAGAATAGAGTATATAACTTACAAGGAATGAAATGAGATGAGCACAAGGGAGAGAAAAATAAACTCAGCCAAAGGTAGGGAGGGCAAGGAAAAAAAGAAGAGAAAAATGAAACTGTCCAATTAAGAGACAGATTACGAGGATAATTTTTTTTTTAATCTAAATGTATGCTATTTGTAGAGACACATCTAAAACATAAGGAAAAAGAAAAACAAAGTAAAATAATACACTAGGGAATACACAAAGCAAAAGATACACTAGGGAAATAGAAACAAAAAGAAAACCAAAGTAGAAATATTAACATATGACAAAATAGACTTCAAGACAAAAAGCTTTATCAGGGAAATTAAATTAAATTTAATAAACTGAAGACTAAAATGGCAAAGGCAAATTTTAAATCCTTTAGAAAAAATATAAGATTTATGTCAAACAAGATATAAAACACAAATCAATTAAGAAAAGATATAACAGAAAGAGAAATTAAGAAAACCCATTTACAATTGCATCAACAAGAATAATATACCTACAAATAAATTTAACCAAGAGGTAAAAGACACATACTGGAAAAACCGAAGACACTGAAGAAACTGACGAAGATACAAATAAATAGAAGGATATACCTCACTCATGGATAGGAAGAATTAACATCATTAAATTGTCCACATTACCCAAAGCAATTCACAGAGTCAATGCAATCTCTATCAAAATACCAATGGCATTTTCACAGAACTGGAACACATAATCTTAAAATTTATATGGAACCACAAATGACCCTGAACAGCCAAAGTAATCTTGAGAAAGAAACATAAAGTTGGAGGTATCACAGTCCAGATGTTAAACTGTACTACAAGACTATAGTAATCAAAACAGCATGGTACTGACATAAAAACAGATACCTTGATTAACGGAACAGAATAGAGAGCCCAGATATAAAACCACACTTATATGATCAAAATTTGCCTTTGCCTATGACAAAAGAGGCAAGATTATACAGTGGGGTAAAAACAGTCTTGTCAATAAATGATGCTGGAAAAATTGGACAGATACACGCAAGGAAATGAAACTAGACCCTTTTCTTATACCATATACAAAAATAAACTCAAAGTGGATTAAAGACGTAAGTGTAAAACTTGAAGCCATAAAACTCCTCGAAGAAAACATAAGCAGTAAACTCTGTGACACTGCTCTTAGCAATATTTTTTTAATACGTGTCCTTAGGCAACAGAAACAAAAGAAAAAATACATGGGAGTACATTTAACTACAGCTTCTGCACAGCAAAGGAAACCACCAACAAAACAAAAAGACAACCCACTGAATGGAAGAAGATATTCACCAACAATATATTTGATAAGGGGTTAATATCCAAAATATATAAGGAACTCATACGACTTCACATCAAAACAAAACACTGTAACTCCATTAAAAAATGGGCAGATGCCCCGAACAGACATTCTCCAAAGAGGACATACAGATGACCAATAGACATATGAAAAAATTCTCAACAACACTACTAATCAGAAAAATGCAAATCAAACTCATAATGAGATATCACCTCACTGCTGTCAGAATGGTTATCATCAAACAACAAGTGTTGTACAGAAAAGCATAAATTGTTAGAAACAACTTAGAGTTTCCCATAAGTAATAAAGTTGAAGATGTACTAACCATGACCCCACAATCCATTTGTAGAAATACTCTAGAGAAACTCTTACATCAGGAGACACATATAAGGATGTTCATAACCAGGTCTGAGACACTCTTACTCTCAATATTTTGTCTAACCCTATTCCTAGCCCTGTTCGTAGCAGCATTCTTTTTAATAACTAAATATCACAAGGAAAATAAAAGTTGAACTTATAGAGAGTAGAAAAGTGGTTTCCAGGGGTTTGGAGGTAAAGGAAATAGCTTTCAGCTATAGAATGAATAAGGTCCAAGGATCTAATGTATAGCATGCTGACTATAGTTGATAAAACTGTACTGTAAAACTGAAATTTGCTAAGAGAGTAGAACTTAAATGTTCTCACCAAAAACCAAAAAGAAAAAGAAAAAAAAAGAAGGGGATGGAGTTGGAGGTGACGGATGTGATAATTATATTGATGGTGGGAATCCTTTCACAATGTATATGTATATCAAATCATCACATATACTTTAAATACCTTACAATATTATTTGTCAATAATACCTCAATAAAGCTAAAAAAAAAACACACACACACACAAAACAAAAACAAAAAACCAAATCTCTATCTAGTAGATTGGATAAACTAACTAGTATTTTCCTATAATGGGATATGATACATCATTGAAAAATGAACAAACTAAACATTAGTTTTTAAAAACCAATATATTATTTAGGGGTATTAGATATGGTAAAACTTTAAAGAAAAGTAAAAGAATAGCTTAAAATTGAGAAAGATTACTTCTGATGGGGAAGGAGGAAAAATGCAGCAGGAAAGATATAGTTAGGAGGTTTCAAAGTTATTGTTCATGACCCATTTTCTAATCTGTGAAGTAAGAACACAAGTTTCCATTATATTGTTCTTATAAATCTACATATTACCTTTTATTCATTCTTTTAGAGGTAAGACATTTCATAACAACAAAAATCAATCAATCCTTGTTCTCTTAGCTATTTTATTGTCTTGATTTACCAAACGCAGGAAACTTAATAAAACAACCCATTTAAAAATGGGCAAAAGATTTGTAGAGACACCTCAGCTTAATTATACACAAGTACCATTACTGATGAATAAGCACATTAAAAAATACTCAGTATCATTATTTATTGGGAAAATACAAAAAATAAAACCAAAATAACCATTAGTACACATCCACAATGGCTGAAATAAAAAAGACAATAGCAACTGTTGACAAAGATGTGAAAAAACTGAAACCCTCATGCATTGCTCATGGGAATGTGAATGGCATACAGCAACCTTAGAAAACGGTTTGGCAGGATTTTTAAAAAACTTACACTTACCATACAACCCAGCAATTCCACTCCTAGAGAAATGAAAACACATCCCTGCATAAACTTGTATGCCAATATTCATAACATTATTCATAATAGCCAAAACCAGAAAACAATCCAAATGTCCATCAATTGATGGATAAACGAAATGTGTGTATTCATACAATGGAATACTGCTTAGAAATAAAAAAAAGAACTACTGTTACATCTAACAACATGGATGAAGCTCAGAAAACATGCTAAATAAAAGACACAGAAGACTACATATTATACGATTCCATTATGGAATGGAATTGCTAGAAAAGGCAAAACTATGGAGACAGAAAGCAGATCAACAGTGGACTGGAGTTATCAGTAGGTACTGGCTACAAATGAACAGAGAGAACTGTTTAGAATGATGGGACATAAGTTGTAGTGATGGCTGTGCAACTATATAAAGTTACCAAAAATAAACTACATACTTAAAATGGGTAAATTTTATGGTAGTATATATATTATACTACAACAAAGCTATTTTTAAAATGCTAGAAAAACTATTGATTTCTGATCTGTGATTTTTAACTTTAGGGAACACAATAAGGAATCTTAAAGGTTCAAAAAGTATCTTCATAGTCTACAGCCATGCCATCCTGAACTTGTCCGATCTTGTCCGACCTCGGAAGCTAAGCAAGGTCAGGCCTGGTTAGTACTTGGATGGGAGACCACCTAGGAAGATCAGGTGCTGTAGGCATTTTTTTAAAAAAAGCATCTTCATAAAGCAGCAACACTTCTTCCTACACGAAGGAGAATTAAAATTAACTACATTTTTTTGATGGGTCTCTCAAAAGACTTCTGAACATTCTGAGATGGAAAGGATTCTATTAGACCACTTCATCTCATTTATATCTGGGATGAATGCAGAGTGTAGAATAAGGTGTGTTTTTTTTTTTTTTTGGTTCTTTCTTCATTTTTACCTAGTTCTGTGATTGTTTATGCACCTAACAAATATTCATGTAACTCCTGACATATGCTAGGCACTCTATCTGAACCAAATCAATTAGTGCAGTAGTAATTTTTGGTTTATGTTCTAAAAGATTTAAACTTTACTGGGAGAGTTGTTTATACAAATACATCAAATAATAGGGCTACAAAAAATTTATAAGTATAAATCATAAAAACCAGAGCTATTTGCTGTTTTTAAAAGATATGTAAACCATTTATTATATATTCTTAAATAAAATATAAGTATCATTCCCCATTTTTCCTAAGGAACTAGTAATAATCCTAAATAGTTTGGGTAGCACATTAGAATGTCCGTATGTTCTACAATGAGCTGGTTTCACTTCATTTTGATGGAATGCCTCCTGGCCTCAAGACCTTTACTGCAGCATAGACTTTCACTTATGCATTTGTTCAAAGTTCTCTCTGTGAGTTTTAAGTCTTTGTTTCTCTACATCTATATACCCGTATCTACAGATAGGGGGTTTTTTGTGTCACGAAATTAAGATCACATTATACCCCACTCCACATCTAGCTATTATTTAAATATATACCATGGAAATCAATAGATATAGTGCAAACATTCTTTTTAATGGCTGCATAATATTCCTACATATGTAAATATCAGAGGTTATCCATTATCCTACTATTGGGCATTCACTCTGTTTCCAGCTTTTCTGCCACAATAAACAGTACTGCAGTACTACCCTTGTACTATATGCTTCTATTTTGCTTTTATTTTGATAGGATTAGGAGTAGGACTGTTGGGTCATTTTATTACAAGACACCAGATCGTTCCCAAAAAGGACAGAAATTCAAATTTCCATGCAGTGGTAACTTTAAAAGATAAAATTACTATAAATGTAACACTGTTAGCAATAAACTTGATAATAATAAAAATAATTAAACTTCAGGCTCCAGTGCTAAAGTCATATCAAAACAAGAAAGCCATTCTCTTTAAAATACTATTAAAGATTCAAAAGCACAGGACAATTCTGCCATCAGAGAAATCAAGTTCACATTCTATTCATGAACACCTAGCTATACCGGCAATGAGCACTAGAGAGTAAGCTATATTTGAATCAATGTCATCTCACCATAATACCTTACATTTAAGATTATGTAGGTGGAGTATTTTATTCTGTATGTTTCCAATATCTAAAACCTAGTCACTAATTATACTATTTAATTTTTTTTTAATTCACAGCTTAAAAAAAACTTTGCATTGGGCCTGCTCTGTACTCAGTTTCCCGATTACACTAAAATAATGTGATTGCTCTGCAAATACAAGAGAACAGAAAACAAACAGGCCCCCTGAAAGATAATATTCACCGTGCTCCTTAACAGCCAAAAGTAAGTTGTAAAACAATCAGCAAAAGACTATTTCGTGTCCTATGTTTTTCAGGGTGTTTTTCAGAAGGCAATGCATTCCGAATAAAGTCTTTCTAACAAATGCGCAGAACAATACTAAAATAAGGTAAAGTCTCACACTTGGAACTTTATACAAGTTATATCCAATTATTAATATACGCCTCAAAAATAACTACTACTGGGTCTTCCCGAATTCACTTGGGAGACTTTGTAATTGCAAATCTGTGGAATTTAATCAACGCTTAACTCAGACCAGCTGAATCACTAGAGACCTTCCCTAAACTTAATCACAACAGAGAAAACATAGTCCCGCCCCAACAGCAGAAAGTAGTGACGCTGAAAGCTCCCTGGCTTTGTCCTATTCAATTCCTAATCCAGATTAACAGGATCTCTCTACACAAGTGCTTTTCCAAACACAATGAGAAAAAATGGGTCTAGGAAAAGTGCCATTTATGATGAAAATCTCCCGTTCCCGTAGAGCGCACCTCAAGAGGGACCAGAGTCCTAGCACAGGCCCAGCGCTGCAAAGAATTCAGCCCTCCTCCGAGCGGACCAGGTCCCTGGGGTGGACCGTGTTTTCCCGCCCACTCCGAACCGCTAGACCCGGCTTCGCACTTTTCCAAGGGCAGCTGCGTAGGACAGAAGCCTCCAGCCGGCTTACCAGCCTGCCCCGCCTCTCTGCTCTGCTCTGCTCCGCTCCGCCCCGCGGGGTCCTGCCTGGTCCAGCCAGGCGCTGGGGCCAGGACACTAAACAATGTCTCCGCTTACCCTCTGAAGTCTCTCCTCAGCCATCTTAGCTCCGCCCACTGTGGCGCGGCCGGAAGTCAGCCGTTTCCCAGGCGACCAGGCAAACGGAAGTGGCAGGTCTGGGGAAGTGGGGAGGGGCCTGCGCAAGGAAGGCGGTAGGTAGAGCTGCAGGAGCGTTTGTTACCCAGTGCCTTCCCCCGACCAGGGTCTTCATTCAGCTAGGGAAATAGTAGGCGCTGCCCCACACATGGTTTAGTTCTAAAGGAGCTGCCGAGGGAATGCGCAGCCAGTCTTTCCTTTTATCCCGAGCAATCCCTACCACCCGAGGTCAGAGCGCTGCTGGGTAAACCCCTGACTGTGCTGGCTGGAAGGACTAGCCACACCTGGGACTGTAGTGCAGCCCTCCAGGTTACATGACCTACCCTGCCTGGCCTGCTCCCACACCACTCTGTGTTTATAGTCATGTGCAGCATAATGACCTTTTGGTCCATGAGGGACTGTGCGTGCAATAGTGGTCCTTTAAGATTATAATGGAGCTGAAAAATTCCTATTGCTTAGTGCCATCGTAGCTGTCCCAACATCATAATGCAACACATTAGTCACATGTTTGTGGTGATGCTGGGGTAAACCTGTGCTGCTGTCAGTTTTATAAAACTATAGCCTATATAATTATGTATAGTACATAATACTTGATAATAATGACAACTGTTGCTGATTCATGTATTTACTGTAGTTTTTATTGTTAGAGTGTACTCTTTCTACTTACAAAAAAAGTTTGCTATAAAACAGTGTGCCATGTTACACCGGCAGCAGCCTCATACATCTCGTATTTACTGTGATTCTTGATTGCATCATTTTCTCTTGTGCTTGATTTAATTTTGTGTCCTTTTTATTAAATTTAGTGCCACCTAAGTATACAGTATATAAAGTCTATAGCAGTGTACAGTAATGTTCTAGGCCTTTGCATTCACTCACCCAGAGCAACTTCCAGTCCTGCAAGCTCCATACATGTAGGAGCCCTATACTGGCATACCATTTTTTTATCTTTTATATCATTTTTACTGTAACTTTTCTACATTTAGATGTATTTAGATACACAAAAACCATTGAGTTATAATTGCCTACAGTATTCAGGAGAGTAACATACTGTCTAGACTTGTAGCCTAGGAGCAATAAGCTATAGCGTAGGTGTGTAGTAGACTATCCTATCTAGTTGTGTGTAAGTGTATTCTATGATGTTCGCACAATGAAAAATTCGCCTAATGATGGTTTTCTCAGAACTATATCATTACGCAATGCGTGGCTGTATTTCAGTCCTTCTTGCAGGAGTCCCCGGTCTCCAAGCCCAAGCCCTATAGCAGAGAACCTCATTCTCACCTTACATAAAAACCTCCTAATTTTTTGGCTGTCACTATCCAACTGAGATACTCATTTCATCAGCCTTCCATTCTTGTTCACGCCAGAGTTTGCAAACCCACTCCTGGTGGGCTGCGTTTAAGTGCAGTCTTGTTTTGACTGGAAATATTTTTAAATGTGGATGAAAAGGGAGTTCTACAGAAAGTAACCTCACAGGGTGATCTGATCATAAATTCCTAACTGGGCAGGTCATGATGGGTAGTCACACCCCAGGCATAGAAATTTTTTGGTAAAAGGTTTATCTTTGCCCTAACAAGTCCTGTCCATTGTTTCTGTGCACCTAGGTTAAAACATCTTTGAAATGCCTCTTTTTAGACCTCTCAGAAGAATAATTGCCCTCAAGAGAGTACATAATCTTGTTAACTATCCTGTAATCCGATCCCACCTTGCTTTCTCCCACCTTTATGTAATCTTCTGTAGTTGCTTTAATTCCAAATGCATAAAATAAGCTGCAAACTGTCAAACTGAGAATTTTCTCAGTCTGTTAAGATCTTGTTTCCAGGCGTATCCTCTGTTTGGCTCAAATAAATTTTTATAAAAATTCTCTACAACTTTGGATGTTCTTACATCAACAAAAATCAGATTTCACAAGAAAGCCAGAAACAGCCTCAGGAAAATAAAAATCCTATAATGGGCCTGCACTTCTTCAACGCAGTGAAATAGATCTGAAAACACCGTGACTGTAGATAGGCGTTAATTCATCTTTTTGCCAGTCCTCACTTTCCAGCACATTTCAGCCATTTTACATTACCTATCTGGTCCCTGGTGTGGTGAATTAAATTCTTGGTCTTTCCACTGGATGATCATGGATATGTGTGGATTTTGGAGTCAAACATGAGTTCTGGACCTGACTGCTGTAGGACATGAGCTAGTCATTTTTTGAGTATCATTCATCTCAGTACTAGGAACTATGTATTGGACCTACATAACAGGACCCCTGAACCTGGAGGACCGGCCTTAGAGAGTAGCAAGGGAGTCAGACATTAAATAATAACATAAGCAAAGTTTATGAAGAAACGGTTCACTAAATAAAAACTACAAATGGTTGTTAAACATATGAAATAGAACTTTGCAAGAAGAAAAAAACATGCAAATTAAGGTTTCCAAGAGATACTTTCAATCTCTTACATTGGCAAAGAACATTTTCACTGACACAGTTGCAAGGAAACATGTATTCTCATCTGTGGCTAGTGGGAATGTAAGTGGTACAACCTCCCCTGAATGCAGTTTGGCAATAACTACCAAAATTAAAAATGCACATCACCTTTAACTCAATTAGTTCAATTCTAGGAATTTATTCTATAGGTATAAACGTGAGAAATGACTTTACATACAAAGTTATTCAGTGCAGCATTGTTTACAATAACCAAAGCATGAAAACAATCTAAATGCCCAATAATTGACATTAAATAAATTATCATGAGCCCATACAATATAGTACATGAAAAAGAAAGAGGCAACTATTTACATATTGATATAGAATTGTCAAGACATATTATTAAGAGATAAAAACAAAGAGCAGAAAAATGTATGTAGTATCTGTGTTAATAAAAGAGAAGGCAAAAATAAAGAGGAATATTATGTACATAATTACTTATATACTTAGAAAATATCTCTGGAAGGATATTCAGAGCTAAAAGTGGTTACTTGTAAGGAGAATTGGTTAGTTAGTTGAAGGACAGGGAAGGAAAGAGACTTTTTACTCTATATTTTGTGTGCAATTTGAATTTTATACCATATGTATATATTACCTATTCCAGTAATAGAGAAAAATAAATAAGAACAACATAACTATATAACTAGAATTGTGGTAAATACAAAGGAGAAATATAGAGTAGTAAGAGCAAATAACAGGCAGATCTGCTCTAGAATCGTTAGGAGAGGGAAGTTCCCCCAGGTAAGAGATGCTTAAAATGAGACCTAAAGGATAAGGCATTAGCTTGGGGAAGAGGAATGAGGAAGTGAGCAGGACAGGGAATAATTCTAAGGCAAAGGGAGAGCTTGTACAAAAGCCCTGAGGATGGAAAAGGTTTGGCTGGTTTGCAACACAGAAAGACCAGTGTGGCTGGAAAGAGGTATGGGGAAGAATGTTGGTTGCAATAGGTGGAGAGGTTGGAGAGACTGGTAGTGCAGATCTACAGAGGCCATGTGAGAGATTTTAGTCTAAGGACATTGAGAAGGGATTAGAGAGTTTTGAGCAAGGAATGACATAGTCAGAATGAACATGTAAGGAGTTCATGTTAAATAATGAGTAGAGAATGAATTGAGAGTAGGACAAGAATTGATAATCTAGGAGGGACTAAAGGATACTGAGAACAAGAAATAATGAAGTAGTTCATTTGGACTAGAGTGATGGGAAAAAGAAAAAGTGAAAGGATTCTCAAGAAATTTAGGAATAAAACAAACCTCCTGTGGTGAAGCATTAGATATGGGGAAATAAGGGAAAAGGAAATAGTTATAACTAGATTTCTAACTTTAAAAACAATAGGATGCTAAATGGAATGCTAAGATAAAACTAGGCTTTTGAATATATAACTTTAATAAATTAAACGTTAATTTTTAAAGGCCAAAAATATAACAAGTGGATGAATAGCATAATTACTGAAATGTGTAGCCTTAGGGAAGATGTGGGTGGAAAGCTTATGGGCATGCTACCCACTATATAAAACCTCCCTGAAAGGGGTCTTGTGAGGAGTAAATAACATTCATTATGCCTATGTTATTAAATAGAAGCTATTCTTCTATTATTATTATTATTATTATTATTATTATTATTATTATTGTTTTAGTCTCTTAAATTATTACCATATCTTTTAAATCTCTTATTTGACCCCAGATTTTAAGAGAAAGATAGGAGTACTTTCTGTGCAAGGGCTTTTTTCATAAGAAAGCAATAACCAATGTGCTTTAATTAGATAGGTAATTAGAAAAATCTCAAAAAACATTATATCTGCACAGGAAAATCTAAAAATCATATAGACAGTGTTTTTTGTGTGACACAAGTCTTCATTTCCCATATAAAACCGCCTTGGAAGTGACCTTGCTTATCAGAATCATTCAAGTCATACATCTGGGTAAGGCATTCCAAACAAAATGGCATTTGTCTTTTTTTCCCAACAATAGCAGGAACTGAGAAAGCAGAAATTGGACATTAGTAACTTAACACCCCCAATACATGTATAAAGGATTTACAATTGATTCCCAACATTTTAAACATTTTAATATGTCATTCCTACTCTGATAGGGTATACAGTCAGCTTCGCAACAGCAGATTGTAACCTGCCAGGAAACTCTCTAGCACCTTATGCCTCTTTTGCAGTGTCTGATCCCTCCAACACACACCAAAACCATATCACCAACTCCTGAGAGCCCAACAAACACCTTGAGAAACACTTTAAAGATAATATTAAGCTCTAGGGGTCTTCATGAAGCATTTAAAATAAGCCCATTCCTGGTACCACAGATATACTCAACAGTGCATGTGAGCAAAGGCATATATACTGCATTGTTTGTAAGCAAAAATGCTGAAAACAACCCAAATGTCTATCACCAGAAATTGCTTAAATAAACCAAAGTACATCTATACTAAGACATATTTTGTAGTCTTTAAAAGACTTTTCAAGATAGTAAAATAGTTACATGAGAAAAGCAAAGTGTAGAAAATATGCTTCCATTTGTGTTAAAAAATGAGGAGGTAGTCATGTTTGATAAATAAAATTTTGAGAAGGACTCACAAAAAGCTGATGATGATGTTTGTCTCTGTAGAGGGAGTAGGGAAGACTAGGGGACATAGAATGAGATGGTGACTTGCTTTCCACTGTTTAACATACTATAAAATTTAACATTTTGTTATCCATTTATTTTTAATTTAAAAAACTAATTAATAAAATATGTAAATGAAACCATTTTAAAACTCCCATTCCTAGTATTCACTTCTGATTCGGATGTAGAAAAGGATAAAACTCCTACTATAGTGAACAAAGAAAGAAAAAGTTAGATGAGCTAGAAAATCAAAAATATTTTTAACTCATTAGAAAGCTGAGGACATAAAGAAACCTAAATGAACCAATCTCCAGAAAGTGCTAGGTCCTTCATAGGACAGAAGAGACCCATGGCTGCTCATAGTTCTAGCTGAACTGTGCTAGGAAGAGGAACCCACCATAGGGGACTAAAGAGAAACCAGTTGATATTTAACAAAATTTTAACAACCTCATAAAGCCGACATGACATTAGAATCTAGAAGATCCAAATTCACAGAAAAAGCCTGCATCCACCCACCAAACTTACCTCCTGGATTACAACCAAATACAGAGAAGATCAAAAGTGGGAGGGAGTGGGTAATAAAAGAGCTGAGACATATCACCCCTGCCACTGAGGTGAGTAGAACCTTTCCCAAGTGCAAGATGCCCTTTCAAAATCAGTGG
>NW_006442512.1:3436636-3496804 GCF_000325575.1 Pteropus alecto
GGCACTCTTGAAGGCTAAAAGTGGGGCAGGAGAGCCAGTAGACCCATCCCCTAGGCATTGTGGGCATTCATCTTCAAAAGACTAAAAGCACATTCAAGAGCTGAGAGAAATACTTTCTCATCCTTTATCCCACTGACCAAAAAAACTAGCAGCTAGGCTATAAAGCAGAGAGAGCTCTCCCACATTTCCAAAAGCTGACAGTTTGGCTATGAAGCAAAGTCCTATCTCTGAAGTCTTGCCCATGTCCCAAACCCAGGCCCTACTGAAGGGAAATTTCTGTCTTCAAAATATTTGAAGCTACTGGTGAACTGAATCAAACTAAAACTGAAGTAAAGCTCAATCTCGCTCAAATATACATCGGATTGACTGAGTCACTACTCAAGCGGCTGAAAGAAATATGGGCATGCCTCATTTTGAAGGTAAGTAATATTTACTTGGGTTTCTCCTGTTTGTTTGTTTTTTTTTATACAAAATGTCCAGCATACAATTAAATATATAAGACATATGCAAAAACAAGAAAATGATATCCATGGTAAAAGAGGAATGGCTCAATAGAAGCAGAACTAGAGATGACCCAGATGTTGACTGAATTATCAGTTGGGATTTTTAAAATAACTGATTAAAATGTTTAAAATATTTAGTGGAAAATGTGGACAACATGCATGAAGAAATAGTAACTCTTAGCAGAAACATATTAACTACACAAACATAATGAAATGCTAGAAATGAAAAATGCAGTATCAGAAATAGTTCATTGGATGGGTTTAACAGGAAAGTATCACAAAACTTGAACACAGCTAAATGGAAAGTATCCAAATTGAAAATAAAAAAAAAGAATGGGGGAAATCATCTGAGATCTGTCAAATACTATCAGATTATCTAATATACATGTAATTGGAGTCACAGAAGGAGAGGAGAGGTGAGAGAGTATGAAACAAAAGAAATATTTGAAGAGAAAATGGCCAGGAACTATCCAATATTAATGAAAGACATCAACACAAATCCACGAGGTTCAGTAAACTCCACACAAAGGAAAGTATACCTAGACATGTCATAGTCAACCTGCTGAAAATGAAAGGGGCAGATGTGACCATGGGGAGGAATAAAAAAACACATTATAGACAGGTAAACAAATAAAAATGGATGCCTTTTCACCAGAAACACATGAGACCTGAGGACAAAGAAATCACTTCTTTAAAGTAATGAAAGGTTAACATAGAATTCTATATCCAACTAAAATAACCCTCAAAAATAAAAATATATTCTCTGACAGATACACGCTGAGAGAATTCATCTTTAGAAAAACTGCAATAGAAGAAATGTTAAAAGAATTTCTTTATTTTGAAGTGAATTTATACCAGATGGAAACTTAGATTAGCTGAAAAAATGTGAAAAGCAGTGATAATGAAGTATTGTGGGGAACAGAATAGAGAGTCTAGGAATAACTACATATACATATATGATCATCTGATTTTTAACCAAGACGCTAGCAAATCTAATGGTGAAGGACACTCTTTATAAACAAATGTTGCTGGAACAACTGGATATCCATGTTGAAATAAAATAAACCTCATTCTATACACCAACATTAACTTGAGATGGATCATAAACCTAATTGTAAAACTTTAAACCATAGATATGAAACCTAAAACCACTGAGATAAATCATAGGCCATGTATAATCCATTATAGTCATAAAACCCCAAACCATAAAACTTCTAGAAGAAAATATGTTCTTTGTGAGCTTGGGGTCATAAATCTATAAAAGGAAAAATTGATAAGGCGGGCTTTATCAAAATAAAGATTTCTGCTTGTCATAAGATCCTAATAAGAAAGTGAATAGATAACCTATAGTCTACCAAAAAGAAAATCACAGCACATATATTTGTCAAAGGACATGTATCCAGAATTCATGGAATAATAACCACAATATAAAAGATAATTCAATTTTAAATTTGAAAAAGACATGAAAGACACATCATAAAAGATACACAAATGTAAGATAAGCATATGAAGTGTTCAACATCATTAATCGTCAGGGAAACGTAATGTAAATTAAAATTACAATTATTTCATACCCACAAAAATGACTAATATAAAAAACACTGACAACAGTAAATGTTGACAAAGATGTGAAGCAACTAGAACTCTCATAACATTATTGGTGGGAGTACAAAATGGTAAAACCATTTTGGAGGACAGGAGGGCAATTTCTTAAAAAGTTACCATATGACTCAGCAATTTTCTACTCTTAGGTATTTATCTAAGAGTAATTAAAACATGTATCCACACACACACACACAAAAATGTTATATAAGAATTTATATAGCAGCCTTATTCATAATTGCCCCAAACTAGAAGCAACCTAAAAGTCCATCAATAGGAGAATGGATAAACAAATTGTGCTATACTTATAGAAGGAAATACTACTCAGCAATAAAGAATAATTTACCAATACATACAATGTGGATGTCTTTAAAGCATTTTAAGTGAAAGAAGCCGGATACAAGAGTATATATTATATGATTCCATTTAGATGAAGTCCCAAAGCAGGCAAAATAAATCTTTAGTAATAAAAATCAGCAAATGCATTGGAGGAGGGATGATTTCAAAGATGCATGAGAGAATTTCCTGGGTTAATGGTGATGTTCTTTATCAACTTTTGGGTGGTTATTACAAGGTGTATATAATTATCAAAACACCAAACTGAATGCTTAAGATGTGTGCATTTCATAATATATGTATTGATTTTTACATATCAATTTAAAATAAAGGTGAGTGGAGGATTTCTATTTCAGGAGCATCTGTCCCCAACCCTCTACTGATCTCTTCAGTGTGATCTTTGGGCTCTAATCTGTTCAGGGCTAGGACCATGATTATGGAATTTATCTTAAAATGCATACAATCTAGTGTCCCAAGGAAATAGCATTTAGAAATCTGTGAAGTCATTTTACTTCCATTGGTTAGTGAGCAACACATTTGACCATCGTAAGGCACCGACTTGTACTAATGCGGTTTTAACATAAATAGATTGTACAATACTTAACCTACTCTATTGTAAGCTAGTCAAAATAACAGAATAAAAATGAATTCTTCAAAGGCATATAGAACACTATCACTCTTCATTAAACCCATTCTCTGGTATTTGCTGCCATGACCTTTACTATGCTCCAACACAGTCACTGTATTTTGGAATACAAAAATCATTTCCTATCCAAAGCAGGCATCTCTTCCAGAACAGGTGGATGCTTAGGTCATGCCTCCTCCTTTGTTAGGAAACACTTTAGTATTTGCCCTAGTTATATAGAGGTGGACCACAAGTCAGGGTTATCTGGTAGGAATTTATTAACAAGCAAACTTTGTCCATGCCAGGAAGACCAGCTATTAGGTTATAAATGAGAACAGCTGCAATGTTACAATTTTAGAGCATTCTGTTAAAAGGTCTACTGCCTAAGCCTGCAAGAGGTGCTACAAAAATGCAGATAATTTTGTTACACTTCCTCTGAGAAAAGGATGCAAACTGCAGCAGCAGTGAGAGTGCACATAGGGAGTCTCCCTACAAGAGGAAGCTAGGACATTCAATAATTAGGAGTGTTTTTGGATAGGATCTCTCAGAAAACAGAATGAAATCCTGCTGTTTTTCACTCAGGAATCCCAACTTGGCCAGTTGATCCCAGAGAGCCAGATCCTCACTGCACAAGCCCCAGATTCCCAATTCTAAGAAACAGCCATTTAGTGTGCACCAAAGTGGCTTTATTATTATGCATACAGAAACCAATTTTAGCCATCAGAAGGACATCTAAAATCTATACAAGTTTTAAGAACTATATGGAGAATTAACTGTCTACTACAGAGAATGTTTTATATTTCTATAGCCACCTTCTAAATTCCCACCCTGAATACTCCCATGGCAAAAGGCAGGCAGCTCGAAAAGACCAAACTTTTACACAGGTGTAGTCAGTGAGAAGAGATATACAGGTGCCAAGTAAGACACCAAGTTAGGAAATGTTACTTTGTGCATAATATGAAGCCAAGTCATCAGCCCAAAATAGATTAAGATTAGCCTTCCAGAGAAGATTTAGAAATATGGAGCTTGCTACTTAACTCTCATTAAAATGCTAGGGCAGCTCTCAAATATAAGGGAGAAAAAGGCATATGTTGGGTCCTTCTTTGTAGAGTATGTGACGTTAACAAGAGACATATTTTGAACAGAGAAGATCCAAAAATAAAAATTGGTCATTGAGTCTCAAAGGTAATCTAAAGCTGAAAGTCCTCCCTAACCAATCTTTATAATTTCAGCAGGTGCTATTGGAAAGGCTGTTTGAGAAGCAGCTACAGTGTAATGAAAAGAATATAACATTATAGTCAAATAGGCCCCCAGCTTTGCCATTAACTGGCTGGGTGACCTTGGGTAATCCAAGTCTTGATGTAGAATCAGGGTTGAGCTTCAGATAAACCAATAGGCCTTTTCTCACTACTATACCTCCGGTGTCTAAACAAGTGCCTGACACCATCAGTGTTGACTGAAGGAACCTAGGTTTAAATCTTCACTCTGCCACTTAGATGACCTCAGGGAAATGGCCCATCTTCTTTGAGCTTCTGTTTTCTCATTTATAAAATGGAGATGGTAACTATCTCATAGGATTGTGAGTTTAAAAAAGATGGACATGCAGTACTTAGTAAAACTAAATACATTAGCCATAATTATCTACTGTATGGCAATTTCTTAGTTATTTCATTTCAGGTCATTTTGGTTTTTGTTTGTTTGTTTTTTGGCCAAGACATCTTTTGTGGTATGCAGCCAGCAAACCATGATCTCCAAGATCTTCCTCCCAAACCACAGGGGTAAGCACCCAAGAGCCACATCTGTACCAATGAGCCCGTCCCATGGCTGTTTGGTTCTGTCTACATGTGTCTGGAACAGTTTAACATGTAACACCTGGAGTTATGGGGTAGTTACGGGAAAAACAAAAGCTGTAGAATGATGTGGATGTACTCATAGCAAACGATGCCAATTCAGGAGTCCAAAATGGCTTTCTAGTTCTTGGATCCAATCTCATTCTGCCTTTGGGAGTCTATGAGACAGCTCTGTATCCTCATTTTTTTTTACCTAGGTTAGTACTAATAGGATTATCATTTATAATTAGGCTTTGTTTTTCCATTATCTTTGATCCTCACAATATTCTATAAAAGACAATAAAGCATGATAGAATGAACACATGGAAACAGACAAGCAGGATAACTTTTGAGTTAGTAGCCTGATAATCCTATTTTCTCATTTATAAAATAGGATAGCAATGCCTACTTTGTTTTAGGGCTGTTTAGAAGATACAGATAATAAAAATAAGGCATTTAACAAGTAGCACTCAACAAATTACAGCTCCTATTACTATCTCCATTTTACAAAAGGGAAAAATATGGCAGAGAAATATAACATCCTTTCCACTACACCACACAGGGAATAAAAACAGGAAAATCCAATCTTAACACACAAGATCAACAAAAGAATGAAAGTAGCAATGAGAAACTTGTGACTCTTAAAAGGATTTGAATCATTTAAGAATCACTACCTTGGCTCAGACTCTATACTAATTTACTTTCCCAGATAGATTTCTCTCCTTTGGAAAAAGAATATATTGCCAATTGATGTGAACATTCTACTCTGCTTGTCAGTTTTACATTTCTTCTGGTTTTGTGGATTTAATTTTCCCCAAGGTGGACCATTTGCTAGAAAACTGACAAACTGGGCATTTCACGTTAGACCCTTAGGAAACACCATTCCACAAACTCCACTCAGTTAGGGCCCACAGTGTGGCCCTTTCCTGAGACTGTGAACTTGCCACAAGTCCTCCCATCCCTTAAGTCCTAGAATCTTGATCAGTGGCCTCAACCACGTCTGCAGGTCTCAAACTGCATTGTACAATTGTCAGGAATAGGGGTGGGGATAGGGCTTTAAAAAATGATTGATCCCCAGGACACAACCTAGAGCAATTAAATTATAATTTCTATGGGAACTCGGGCATTAGGTTTTTTTGTTGTTGTTCTTTTGAAGCTTCTCAGTGATTCCAATGTATCAGATGGACAGTGGCATTAAGTTGCAAGCCAAGTTAAAAAATATGGCCAAGTGCAGTTATCCTTTGACCCACATTTAAGAATAATTGCCAACATTTCAAAATTGAGAATTCACATAAAGTGTTATTTCACAGGCTCCTCTAAAAGCCCACTTAGCCCAGAGTAGTCTATCAAAATATCTACCTGGCTCTTGTAGACATCTGATTTTGAGATTCCTGAATTACTGTGGTAATAGAGTTGTGCCTTTAGCATTGTTAGTGCTGCTACATATAAATGTGAATGATTTGTATACTAATTGGCTCCTATACTAAAAATGGCCATAAACGTGCATATCTGTGGTTTAATCATAGTCTGAATACTGCTTTTCAAAAGAATCTATTTTTCTCCACCCTAAATGCTACCAACTAGACAAAGATCAACAGTTGCCTTGAAAATAGTTGCAAAAAAATTAAAACTCAGAAGTTGTCTGTTTACTCCTACAGTATGCACAATTTGATTATTTCCAGTTGAGCATTTCCAAGTTAGCTATTTCATCTTAGGTAATTAAGTGGAGAAGCAAAGTCCCTAAAAACAAAAAACAAAACAACAAAATACAAAAAAACAAAAATAAAACCAGAAACAAACCAACTTTATCTCCAAAGAAATTTGAAAAAAATCTGACAGGCCTACACTTTTTCCTGTTTCTGAAGGAGCCAAGATTGCCCTATAATGCTCACTACTTATCTTCTTAAAGCCCTATACGTCATCCAGTTTCAAGGAGAAATGCTGAGAACAAATGGATATCGGATGATCTGTGTTTTGTTTCGTTATAAAACAAATTCTGTAACAAGTTCCAGACTATCCAAAATTCTTTACACTGGAAATTCATTTGAACAAATAACTAGACCAACAACTACAAAGTGGTTGGCCACTATTTATAAAACGATGCTGAACCCCCAACTATCACATGTGATAGTCTTCTCATGAGGACTGTTCCAATCAGTAAGATGAGGGCTATTCTATCTATGGCTGGTTTCTTGATTAGGCAAAACACAGAGCCACAGTAGTTGCAAACTGCAATAAATTAAAGATTAGAGAAACTATATAGCATTTCCCTAACAAACAGTAGCAGCTACAGGCATTTATATATAGTTTTTGATGTGCTTTAAAAGTATAACACCATAGCCAATAACCACCTTCCCTGGTACTGAATGCTAGGTCATTCTGAAACCAGATTAAGAAAATATACTATGTTAATGGAGTCCCAGAGAGAAGAAATTGTAAAATTTGGGGCAGGTTACTTAACCTCACTGAACCTTTCTTTTATAAAACAGCAATTTTTACACCACTTGCTTTAGGTGGTAATTTAAGTTAAAGTGCTTTAAAAAGTGATAAATTAAGTCTCATAACTATAGATCCAAATAAAACCAAATTACATTGTCCTAAAATATGGACTTGGCTAGACTACCAACGACAAAGATCTCCAACCCAAGACCTTCTTTAAGGCAACTCTCCCTTCATCCCTATGGGAGATACCAGCTTCTAAGAGTAAGCTAAATGGAAGTAATGTAAGTTTTGAGGTTGAGAATGACTTCTAAAATATTTTATCTTTAAGAAATTGACAAAGATCTACTAAGTATCTAACACACATCAGTTACAACATAAAGAGCAATCTAAATTCAAAATTCAAGACACAGAAATCGAAAAACTTTCAGAAAATGCTCTAAAGGCTTCATTAACCAAGTTAATTGTTGGGGATAGTCTCATTCACAGTTCTCTGCAAAGAAACTGAACAAAATCTTGACATATAAAGTAGGAAGTGAGTAAGGCACATAATTAAGGTGACTGTTAGGCCACCGGTATGTCTTTTTTTTTTTTTTACTATAAAAATAAACATAAGTAACTAATGGAATAACAAAATAAAAGTTTATTTTATTAGAATTAGGAATGTTCTTTCCCTCTGGGCAACCTGAACAGTCCAGTTACAATGAAAATCTAAGAACAGTTATTTCCACAGCAGAGGGTGCTCTATGCACAAAATTACAGGGTTAGGAGCATTTAATCAATTTTACCAATCTGATTGTCTCACCAACCCGCCCCCTCCCATCCCCCAAGTGCTCTATACCGGGATTTGCAGCTAAAAGAATTAGTTACATCAAGTCCTTTTCTCTCTTGTACTAAATTTCAGTTCCTAATCATGGCCGAATCACATTATACACTGCAGATTCAACCATTTCAAATCAAGTCTGTCAGTCTTGGATCTGTTATATATATGTGTGTATGTATACACATGTGTATTTAATATATTTATTTAAACACACATAAAACACATACAATCTGGGTCACAGCAAATTACACAGAATTTAGTCTGATGGTATTATATGCTACTCAATTTTACCACTGTGGTTTGTGTCCTGAGCTTTGGATCAAAATTTTATTGTAAATAATTTAAAAGTCCATCTATTGCTCAATGAATTATTCAAATGAAGCATGCACTTTTCAAAAGACAATGTAACTGCCCTCAAGAAGACAGGGAGACCCTGGTGCTTACCCTGAATAGAGCCCTCTTGATAGACTTAAGTAAGTGAAATGGGGAAGCTGTCTTACAATATGGCTTGCCTATCCCAGCTGGGGTCACTGAAGCTACTAATAATGAAAGCAATTAACTCAGGGAAATCTGTCAAATATGGAGATAGTTGTTAAAAGCTTGGAAGTAGAAAAGGCCAGTTCACCTTGATCCATACAAATTAGGGAATGCACCCACAACTGCAATACCCTCAGGTAATATGCCAACACTGAATCTAGAAAGCATGTCTAAAAAGTACTCTTCTTCCACGGGTAGGGGCTGATATTACGAAGTGCACACAGTTTTTGGATACTTGTTGCAAGGGAAATGTGTAAAGAGGATTTATGACACTCAAACTTAGATACTGCAGTTAATTGGTTAAGATTTTTTAAAAAACACCACACATACACAAAACATTTTAAGGGAGCCACATATATCTAGATAGCAACTCTGGCTGCTTTTCAAAGTTACCAGGGAAAGGAACTTACTCAAACTTTCTTAAAAAACAAAAAAACAAAAAAAACAAAAAAAACCTCCTTAGTGTAATTAAATGCCTTTTAAGATTGATGCACTCATTTAAAATAAAGTCTAATGGATGATGGGGGAAAGAGAATAGAAATAGAAGCAGCAGACACCAAGTTCAGATCTGCACCTGAGGTGACAAGGGAGAGAGAATAAAAGGTACAGGTAAAGTTGATCCTAAAGCGACAAGTGGTTTAAGGAAGCAGCATAATATACTCAGCAAACATTCACTGATTTCTGATGGGAAAAGAACAGTTGCAAGTACATCTCATGTAACAACCTTTTCTAAAAGGAAAAGTAGGGTTGATTCAGCAAAGCCTAACTTAGGCAAAAGGCCAGAGGAAAGTGAACCTACTTCCCAATGGAGTAATAAGATGTACAATGCAAGGGCAGACAAAGCTGCCTCACAAATGGTAAACACTCCCTAGGCGCAAGACATTTAAAGGAAGACAAAGAGGTCCTCAGCCCAAACTGGTATTTAAGATTAAGACCTCTTAATATAGTTGCCTAGTTCACTCTGCACTCCTGTATAAAACTGAAAATTTAGGGATGCTGACCTGTTGAAAAATATCACAGGCAGAATGGCCTAAACAGGTATATAGTTAATAAAACCACCACCATCCTTTACTTTTAACATAGCTCTTAGTAGAAATCTCATAAAAATGGACATCACAGCTAAAATGCATTATTAATTCTCTTATCTGCTGACAATAAAAAAGAAAGTCAGTGATTTCTGTTTAAATGTGCTAGATGGAAATATCATGTTCTAAGGGTGCTTGCCTTCAAACTGGAACCCACAGCAACACATACAAGCAATTTCAGTATCTGCCATTTTAAATTCACAATCTGAAACTAAGTGAATGGCTATTTATTTATATTTATATTTAAAGCAAAAACATTCTATTTGACATCCTAATGTAAAGAAGGGGTGAGAGAAGAGCCATAACTAAAATCTTAAAAGGCTCAAAGCAGCAATTAAAGAAAAAAAAATTGAAATGTTTCCTCTGGATGTGATAGGGAGCCTAGGAAGCCTTCGCCTGTGTGTGTGACATGGGCAAACGAAGGTGTAAGTAGATGCATGAGGCCACAAAGGGAAATGAGGTTGGGGACTGGGTCATTCTTGAACTGCGGCAACAAAGCTCTTGTTGCAGCCCTTACCAGGCCAGAGCATTTAGTCAGTGCTTGACCTCCCTGGCCCTGATCAAGCACTGGGAATTCAAAGCATGAGGCCCAAGGCCAGCAACAGACATATGAAAACCAGAAAGGGCACAGTAATCTCAGGAAAGGGAAATCAAAGAGCTCTAGATATGTATTCCAGAGGTGCTAAACGGACACCTTTTTTATCCCAACCCTCAACCCTGGAAAGATAAAACTGAAAGAAAATGCACAGCAAATAGACATAATCTTGAAGATTTTTAAAGAATAAATATTTTTTTTGTAATTAAACATTATGCAAACACGTGCCACGCTTGCTTTGTCCATGCATATGCGCTATATACAATTTTGAAAAATACTGTGTTGTCCTCTTGTTTTAAAAGTCATATACAAAGTTGTTTTTTTTTTTTTTGTTTTGTTTTTTTTTTGTTGAATTCCTCTTGCTGCCTATCCCCTTCCCCGCCCCAAGAATTTTCTTTACAAGGAACTAATTATCAATCACTCATGACCTTGGGGTATGAGAGAAAGAGAGTCAGTCTGTGTATGTGGGTGTATCTGTATATGTAGGTGAGGAAGGGGAAGAGGTCCTCTACCAAAGTACAACAAAATGGCTAGTTTGGACATGAAAAGCAGTTGTCAAGGACCAGTTTTAAATTTTAACTGTACTACACTTGGGAAAAAGAAAAAGAAAAAAAAGGAGTCAGCTTTGAGAATGAAGCTACGTTACAAGTTAAAGTTGGAGGGCTTTTAGTGTGTCTGTCACACTTTTGTTGGCGGCCTAGAATACTGTTGTACAATGGTTTATCTACCTTTTTTTATTACAATATAATTTACTTAAACTTTCCGTTAACAAAACAGAATTCTGGTACTACAGACCAGCAGTGTCAGAATAGGCTTCATGCCTCCTTGTTTGTGTTTGTTTTGTTTTGTTTGTTTTAATTGCATGAGCACTCTAGATGGTAAAGTTTTCAGAGTTCATTTTATGCAGGGCCATTCTCAGTCCTCAATGTACTCCCACAGATCTTTTTCATAGCCTTCATGCACATGCTGTAACAAAACCCTTCGTCGACTCTCACAGTATCTGTAATTAAAGAGAAAAAAAGGTGTTAGCCTCCACTAATAAAAAAAGAGGAATTTATTTATTTTTTTAAAGGTACTCCTACATTTTATCCAGACTTGGAATTAAGGACTTATTTTTAATAGCACATTTTCAGGTCTTAATATAAAGACACAACAAACTATTTCTAATTTTAAAAAGGTATTTTTCAAAAGCCATAATTCCCACTTTGCGGTACTAATTTTAGAACAATAAAATGTCAGAAATTCCTAAGAGCCTTAGAAATCATCTGATTCAATCTTGCCATTCTACAGATGAGCAAAGTTTCAAGAAGTAATTTCAAGGGTTATTTACTCACATCTTAACACAACGTAGTAGCTATAGTTGGCTGAGGGAAGTAAAAATATTACTTAGGACTAAATCTCCAAGTCTTCCAAATTCCCAAAAGTTTCTACTACTATTAAAAAGATATAAGTATCTGCCAGGAAACAATTTTAGGGGAAAGACCTCCATGTTGAGAAAGCAAATATTTTGCATTTTTAGCTTAAGAGGTAACATATCTTCAGTACTATCTACCCCCTGGGATAAAGTAAGTATCTCCTTAGAAAAAAAAAAATCCAATAAAAATTTTAAAGAAAGACTGGGTAGCTCAATTGTCAACAGCCATGACCCCCAGGATTCCCAGGCTATGACCAGGATCCTAATCGCACCCCTCATCGTAATGGCCATTCACCTGTTTTAGGCTCTTCCTTGCAGGGCAGCAACTAAGTAGAAAAAGCTAAAAGGAAGAAATGAAATCAGCTGGCAGGCCACATGGCTGATTTCCTCTGCTATACTTAACTAGCACCACTATATGCAATTTATTGTCCAAAGGACAGAAGTAAACTCTGAGAAACATGGCAGCAGCTCAGTTATTGGAAATGTTAAATTCAAGTTTCACTATCACCTAACTGTTATGCCCACTAAGGCATAACAGACCACCAATGGCAGAAACTTTTGCTCAAAAATTGTTTTTAAGAAGTCTCACCTGTACTTATCTTGTACTTTCTGCTTTATGTCCTGTAGAGAATCTTGTGAAATATCTCGTTCGAGGTAGCCCGAAAGCACCTCTGTGGCATTCTCTAGATCTGCTTGGTTATTCTGTAAATGAAGAACGAATACATAGTAAATACTGGCTTCAAAAGAAAGCTAAAAGATACAACATCTTAGCTGCTTCCTTGCCTACAGACTACTCTCAACACTGATTCCATAATTTTCCCAGGGGGTTTTAACTGCACCTGTAAAGCTCCACTCTGCTTTTGCCTCTAACAACTTGTTCTCTCTTTTCCAGGACAATTTGTTAAATGTTAAAAGAACTAAAGATTTACCCATTAACCTCTGGAAAAACATCAAGGACAATTTGAAAGGACATAAAAAGTCTTCAGCAATCTTCTAGTTCTGAGAACTGCTATTTGCTAAAACCAAAAGGAAAATGAGTAAAAAACAGAAAACCATTCTTGCTTATATCTGGCTGCACTCACTTCCTATACGAGAACACTGTATGAAAGATTAAAATTTTGTTATCTTTTATTACTTTGGCTAGTTCCGTACATTTACCCATCTAAATTCCCATCTGCTAGTCAGTGTTATCTATCGACATCAATGTTTCATGCATCTATTTTAAATGAACATCTCTACTTGAAAAACCTTTACTGCTAAAAGCCCCCTTTAGTTATTACTTCTCCACCAAAGGTAACTATAAACTCCTAATGCCATGTATTAGTTTTACCTGAATAAAGGCTTTTATTGAGAACTACAATGTGCCAGGTGCTATATAAACAATATACATGAACTGTTTCACTTAAACGTCATAACATCCTAAAAAAAAGTGATGAAGTCAAGATTCAAATTCAGTGCTGACTGCACAGCCTGCATATTTAATCGCTAGCTGGCTATAACAACATGTTTGAATGTAGTTTAGGAAATATCTAAATCTCATATCTTTCTAATACTACACTTTTAATCCACATTTTCTGAGCAGATTGGAACCTTTAAAACTCTATATATCTTATTTATGAAAGACCAAGTAGTCCTATGACAAAAGGTGGAGTTTTTCTCCCACTCGATAATTATTCCTACCTCAAAGATAATGGACTGGTTATTCTTTTTGAGGTAGAAAGCGAAGACATAAGTGTACATGAGTGTGGCACGACACTGGCAGAGGACATCAACTGCTTTCTTCAGGAACTGCACCTCAATCCAGGACATGTTGTGCTGTTGCATCTCCTCCATTTTCTGCTTCACCTGAGCATACAGTTTGTGCTCAAAGCGTAGACTCTGCATGTGGTTCATATAGCGATTACAGTAGAACAGGTACCTCTGCAGGGCTGCCCTAGATCTCTGTCCCATTAAGAAAAATTAATATCACATTAATTATATATACATAAAAGCTGTTATCAAATTTACTGATGAAGCAGTATAGGAATTTGGCTAAAATCAGGAAAAAACAGACATCTTTTGCTAGCTTTGTTATTTAATACTGCTTTGAATATCCTATAGCTGTATTTTCCAATACAGCAGCTATGAGAAACATGTGGCTATTTAAACTAAAATTAAAAATTCAGTTCCTCAGTGCTCAAAAGTCACATGTGGCGAGTAGCTACCAAACTGGACAGTGGTGATAAAGCACATTTCCATCATTACAGAAATTTCTATTAGATATAACAGTCTGCAAAAAGCTGTAATACAAGCAAGAAGCATCAGTGTTTTTTAAAGTATAAAACAACAAAGAGGCAATCAGACATGTAACTTCTGACACACTGCAAAAGTAAGTATACAGTTCTAACAGCTAAGTGTTCTGTGTCCTTCCCACACCCCACCCCATCAAACTCAGTGTAAATTCAAGCATCTAGAATTAACCATCAGCTTCAGGAAACACAGGGATAGAAGAACCTATTTAATGACACAGGGCAGTTGAAAACAGTAAAATTCAGAATGTGGAAAATTCTACAGGACAAAATGACTTTAGTTTCCTCAACAAATAAATGGCAAGGAGGAAAACAAAAGGAAAAAAAGGAAGGGCTTAAAGATTAGAGAAGACTCATGAAATATCAATCAAAGCTAATTTGGGGTTTGGTATGGATCCTGATTTGAATCAACTATTAAAGAAAATTTATGAAATAAATAGGGACATCTGAACACTGGAGAGTTGATAATATTAACAAAGTACTGCTTTCAAAAAACATATAGTTTAATTATAAAATAATACATGTTATAATATATATAAAAACAATGATACATTGCAGTTATATTAATATAGTCTTTTAAAGAAACATGAAGTGTTACCAAAGAAACAATAAGATATCTGGTCTAGATTTGTTTTATATTATCTATCACACTGCAAAAAACATTCACATAGGTATCTCCCATTATACTATAAATCTCTAAAGGAAATACACTTTAAAAAAAGTAATCGTGTTATCTCTAGTACCTAATATGTAGAAAGTGATTAAGAAAAGCTTGTTAAATGCAACCACTATGAAAGGGTTTCTTACCATGTAGGAACATCTTACCACATTTCTTTTCTTTTACTATCCTCTTTCTCTTCCTCTTCTCATGCCTTAAAGCCAACAGCACAGACACTACTAGGCCCTATGGTTGGTCTCTTGCTTAGAAATACTACCTCTGAACCACAGAATTAGCCAATCACATGATCCAGCATCATACGACACTAAAATATCTCAAAAAACCTACACAAGCCTTGTTATTTCAAGAGTTAGGCAGGTAACAAAATCAATGCTTACACATTGGAAAATTATGCCCATTATATCTAATCATAATTAGATTAAATATATTATATATTATACACATTCATAAACTGAAAATTATGCCAATTATATCTAAAAACATAACATGTGGAAAGTAATCTGCCTGACATTCTATCTCCCCCGAAAACACTAATACTTTCAAGCCTGTCAAACTCCCAACATGACATGGAAAACTTAAATTACCATATTAAGACGTATAGTATTAGAAAATTTGATTTAATGTGACCAACAATTCTGAAACAGATTCTTACTAAACTACCTCTAAAATTCAACATGAAAGAAAACCTATAAATAAGACCAAGTTTTAAATCAAACACTAGAATCTGGACTGAGAAATGCAATCAGTGACCCGAAAACACTTGGAAAACAAAGAAAAAAACCTGACTGCTTAGAATAGGGGTAAGCAAACTGGCTCTCCAGCCAAATCCAGCTGCTGCCTGGTTTTGTAAATAAAGTTAGCTTGGAACAGTCTTACTTGCTCTTTTAAGTCTAAAATTTTGCATTACAAGAGCAGGGGCAGAATTGAGTAATTGTTAACAGAGATCACAAAATCTGCTAAACTGAAAATATTTACTAACTGGCCATTCCCAGAAAAGTGTACCTACTCCTTGTCTAGAAGATAAGAAAATTCAAATATCCACCACTGTCAGCAATGTGACTTAGTATATTAAGTCAAAAACTTTCTACAACACAGGTACTCCTTTCCAAGGCACTCAAAATACCACCAATTTCTTTCTGGACTGTGTGACAATCTTGTACTTTTTAAGACTACAATTCCCTGTAAACACTAGGCCAGAGTACGGAAGTGTTGGAAGTGAGGAAAGTATAAGCCAGATGAGTATGCAATGGTGTGCTCTATTCTAGAAGACATGGCTCCCCTGAAATAAACAAAGGCACTCATATGAAATCTTTCCCTGCACACCCACAGAATCAGAAGATTCTAATTTAGTCCAGTAGATGTGAAATACAAAAATAATGCATTCTGGCATCTAAAATCTAGACAATAGAAACTACCTTAGAAGCTATGCCCAATAATCCACTGTCTCTACAGATCTCAAAAGAACTCGAGAGAGGAGAAAATATACTGTAGATGATACTTTGTTCATCCCTCTTGTGACCAAATCAAAGTTGTGATACAAACATCAAGCGAACAGCAAGCAAAGTAGCCTGGGAACTAGATGAACAGAAGTCCTACAACTAGGGAGAGAAGAAATTACCCTACAATGGTAGAAGGCAGGAGAGGGCGAAATGAGGTTGCCCCATCTGGACTGGCTGAGTGGGACAGAGAGGTTGCAGATACTTCTTAAAGGGGCCAATATCCATGAGTGGATTTTTCGTGGTGATGGACCTGCTCGCTCTGAGCACTGGCACCCGAATGACTGCTCAGGGAGCACCAGGGACTTACAGGGGGACACTGAGTTGCGGGAGCAAGGGCCAAGGCAAGGCTCTCTGCCAGGTAGAAGTGCTGGCAGAATCCATTGTTCCTCTTGAGCCCTCCACACTTGTAGTGTGCAGACTCAGTGCTGCTGCCATAGCTGAGACATATCAAACTGGATAACAGAGGTCGCCCCGCCCAGAGGATTCTCTGAAACTCCACCTTCCCAACTCTGTGGCTCCATCCAAGCCACATCCAGGTGTGTCTTCAGCAAGTCCTGTGAAACTTGCTGAACAGCTCCAAGACCCTAACTGGTGGCAGCCGATCTCAGTTTCTGGTGTGGTTTCTTGAGGCAACTATAAGCACAGCATCTGTGGATTGCTTACTAAATCTTAACAGGTGGCCCTGGAGGAGTACAGGCTAGGGATAAAGCAGCTGAACCCCTCTCAGGACTGTGCCATTGGAAACCTACTACACCAAGCCGCACTAATAAGACCGGAGACTTAGAAGCTTTGCTTTGTACATAGAAACAGATACAGAAAGGCAAAGAAGTAGAAACCATATGAGAGAACAGAACAGATATCCAGAAATAATGGAGCAAATTAACAGATGCAGAGTTCAAAACACTGGTTATAAAAATGCTCAATGAACTTAGAAAGTGTAGATGAATTCAGTGAGAACTTTAACAAAGAGATAAAAAACATAAAAATGGAAAAGGAAATTATAAAAGGGAACCAGTCAGAAATGAAGAACACATCTGAGCTAAAGAGTATACTAGAAGGAATCAACAGAGTGAATAAAGAGGGTCGAACCGCCGATATAGAGGATAGAGAAGCCAAGGACATGCAATCAGAATGGCAAGAAAAAAGAAGCCAAGACTATAATAATAATTTAAGGAGCCTGTGGGACATATTAAATGTAAAAATATCCATGTCATAGAGGTACCTTAAGGAAAACAAGAAGTTGAAAAGCTATTTGAAGAAAAAATGATGGAAAACTTCCCTAATCTGGTGAAGGAAATAGACATAAAACCCCAGGAAGCTCAGAGAGTCCCAAGAAAGAGGAACCCAAAGAGGCCCACATGAAGACACATCATAATTAAAGTGCCAAAGGTTAAATACAAAGAGAATCTTAAAAGCAACAAGAGAAAAGCAGTTAAGTTACCTACAAGGGAGCACCCATAAGATTGGCAGTTGATTTCTCAAAAGAAACTATGCAAGACAGAAGGGCTTGATAAAAAAATATCTGACGTGATGAAAACCCAGGATCTATAATCAAGAATACTTTATCCAGCAAAGCTATCATTTAGAGTTGAAGGACACAGAAAGTTTCCCAGACAGAAATAAGCTAAAGATATTCATCAACACCAAGTCAGTATTATAGGAATTGTTGTTAGAGGGACCTCTTTAAGAAAGAAGAACATGTATCAAAAACATGAATAAAGAATGGTAATAACTACATTCCTATCAACAAGTACCTCAAATGGAAAAGAATTAACTGCTCCAACCAAAAGACAGAGTGGCTGAATGGATAAGAAAACAAGACCCCTACATATGCTGCTTACGAGAGACTCACTTCAGACTAACAGACAGACACAGACTAAAAGGAAGGTGATGGAAAAAGATATTGCCTTGATGGACCTAGGGGGTATTGCACTGAATGAAATAAGTCAGATAGAGAAAGATATCACATGATTTCACGTACATGAGGAAACTAAAGAACAAAATAAACAACAACGAAAAAAATGAAAAACTCGTCGATACAAAGACTATTTTGAGGGCTACTAGATGGGAGCGAGGTCGCAGGGGACGGCGAAAAAGGGCAAAGGTATTAAGAAGTACAAATGGATAGTTACAAAATCGACATGGAGATATAAAGTGTAACATAAGGAAAATAGTTAACAATGTCATAGTAAATATGTAAGGGAGATAAGGGATACTAGATTTAGTGGGCGATCACTTTGTGAGTTATATAGCTCTCTAATCACTATGCTATACAACTGAAACTGATATATTTTTGTATGCCAACTATAATTAAAGAAAAGTCATCAAATTATATAACATAAATACGAGCAACGAGCAACTGTCTATTATTATATTTCAAGAAAGCTAGGGGGAAAAATGGGATTCTACCAGTACTCAAACAAAGTTTGGGTGAGGCCAAGGATAATCCATATATTTTCTCTGTTGGCAAATACTGCATTTGGCTAGATCTAGCAAGACTACTCCTCATTGAATATGTAAAAACTAAAAGCTCACTATAGTAATTAAGAAAAATATAATACAGCATAAGGGAAAAATAATATTTCTCTGTGGACGCAGAAGAATTATCAAAATTACAAAAGTTTTAGGAAAGTTTATGGTCTCTTCAATATGATTTAAGATAATCATGACTACTTAAAACGGAAGCAGAAAGCCATAAGGGAGAAAAGTCTAAGATAAAACAAAAACAACAGAAGGAGATACAATGACAAACTGAGCTAAATAAAAAATACAACATTAGAATCAAGTCCAAATGGGAGGCTAGGAAAGCATGACTATCATTGTAGAACTTTTATATCAAAATTACATAGGGTGATTTATTTCAAATTAAAGTCTAAGTATATTAGATGTGACTGGGGTAAGGTTGTGAAATGATGTGGTCTAAAAACATCATGGAATTTAAAAATATTTAAAAATCTGATGATAACCTAAAAAAAAATAAAAAACACTGTGGATCATCTGAATGAACCTATAACTGAAAACCTAAATTTTTATTTCAGGTCTTACATTTGTGAAATGGCTAAAACTGGCACCAAGCAGTATTACTTTACCTATATTAGGTGAATGAGAAAAAAAATAAGTGATGAGAATGTATCAGTAATTCTAATCAAATCAAATCAGGAATGACAGTTTGCAATAACTGAGATATAGAAAATTGGTGAGGGAACATGTGGTCATATGGCACTTAATTAAAAAAAAATAAATTACATTAAATTTTAAAAAAACAGCTATAACAGTCTATCAACAATAATTTAATTTCAGCAAACAACTTGTCCGTCAAAATAATTTTAACTTGAGTTTCACTGGTTTTGTACTTCTCTTAGTTTGGCTGTATGGCTGTACAAAAGCATAAGAGTTTATAGCTGGTTTTATGTTTAAACATATTTAAGTAATAATATAACGAATATAATTTAAATCAACATTGGAAATTGTGGGAATTTTTTTCCCTTTTAAATAAAGGACAACAAATGTTGTGAAAGTCTGTGAAACACAACTCATTATTTATAAATACAAAATATAATTGTCCAGTATTTTAAAAAAATCAGACATAGAACTTTCACTTCTAACAACATGACAGACTAGGTTATGTTATATATGTTCTTTTGTATTTATGGCATTTTTAATTAGAAATAAATTTATGGTATTTTAATTTGAAATAAATCTTAAAGGAATGTTAAAAAAAATGAAACAAGAAGAAACTGATGTTTTGGATTGCAAGGAAAACCATTTGAAAATATATTTGGGAGAACTGGGGAATTTCAATGTGGAATGGATGAATATAAGGAATTCTAGGAGTCTATAATTATGATAGAATCACCATGCTGAAAAGAATTCATTGTTGAAATCTAATCCACACCTAGTGTTTGAATCCCTTGTTAGTGGTTGTTCCCTATAATGTAATAGAATTCTCTACCTCCTGAGGCAGTACATTCCAAATGAGCTCACCTATAATCATTAGAGCTTCTTGATGAATGAGGTTAAAAAAAATAAAAATAAAAATAAAAAATAAGACTGCATATAAATAATAGCAGAGGTATTTAACAAATATTATTCTCTAGTCTCCTTGCTGGGGAGGGAAAATCTTGACACCACAACTTCTGAAACCTGGAATTGTGCTACATGAGTAGATTAATTAAAAGAAAGCAAACTAACCTATAAATAGAAATGCTCCCAATAAGCATGTTGGGTGGATTCCCTTTCTAAATGACAGATACCCAGTATTCGCTGGAGTATATTTCCACGAATTTCTTAGAATTGAAAACTCTGCTAATTCATCCCCTAATAAACACATAAAGCACAGCCTGTTCAACTGTTACCCCAAAATAGATGTACTTACCTCCTGTGCATCTCTTGCTGCCTTTGCATCATCCTCATTATAGCGGTTACAGTTGTACCTTAAAGTAAAGTAAGAGGATTCCATAAAGCCATAAATCAATGAAAAGGGAACAAACCACAGAATTTTAGCCTGGATTGGAGATTACCTAAGAACCAATATTCTCCTTTATACAGATAAACTGAGGTGTTAAAATACCCAGGGTTCTACCATTATGATAGAATCACCAGGCTAAAAGGAACTCCGTGTTCTTGAATCTAATCTACATCTAGTGCTCCTTTCTCTCTATAATAGTGCATCAGCTCTCTATCTAGTAATAGGGAATACCTCACCTCCTGAAGTACGAGATAGTACATTCTAAATCGCTCACCTATAATCATTACAACGCTGTTATTCCAGAACTACCATTTACTGACTGCAGTTTAACTCAATTTTTGATGAGCTCACATCACCTCCTAGGCTATTATTTAGGCCAAATAGTCCCAATTTATCCAGAGTTACTTACCTTTTTATCTTCTCTTTCATAAACCAGAGAACCAATAGTTAACAGACTACTATGTAATAGATGCTGTGTTATTTGCTCTATATATTAATACTAGTGCAGTTTATAAAAGTCACTGAAAACTGAATGATACACAAAACAGGTAACAGAGGAAAACCTGCCCAGAGTGGAGATGATTAAGATTGACATTTCCCTTGCCTTGCTTACTCTATCTCTTCTTTTATGGGAGCATCCATTATGGAAGCAGCTGATATTTACTGAGTGCTTACAATCCACTTACTAAGTACTTTGAATATACAATCACATTTAATTCCCTCAACCACCTTATGAAATGTGTATTATTATTATTATCCTCTGAGCAGATGAAGACCTAAGTTTTGAGAAGATAAGTAGAATATTCAAGGTTGCAAAACTAGAGTTTCAGAGCTGGGAATTAAATTCATACGTGTCTACCAACTGAGACCCATACTCTTCACATGCTGTTGTCATGTTTACAGGATCTTTTAACAGTGATCTTCGTAGAACTAAAGAAAAGCTTTTGAGTTTAATTTAAACCTTGTTAAACTTGATCCACTGTTCTAATCTGTCGAGTTCTTCAGGATTTTAATGGTCTATATATTTAATGGGCTATATTCAGTAGCCTTCTTTGATGTTACCCCTAAATGCATGTAAAATTCTCATGTTAGGTCAAGAATGTCATCAATAAAACTGACCATAAAAGGAGTATATAATTTATGTGGGGAAAAAAAAAAAATGATGAGGACAAAGCTTTTTGGCAAACCATTAAAGCATTTCATTAGGAAGACACAAATTCATTTCATTAACTGTACTCCAAGAAATAATCATTCGATTAATTCCAAATATCCCTCCCTGTCTATACTCATAGCCTAGGCCACAAATTCTCAGTCCCCACTGAAATACCTTGCTGATATATATAAAACATTCCCTAATTCATCACCCTAATAATACCATCCTAATAATACCACTGGTTTGTAGAATCAATCACAAAATCTGGAATTACATTTTGTCTGCTACCAGTCTTTGTTACCTCTCTTATCTTCCAAAATTATTCAGAAATAACCAACAATGACTCATCAATCTCAAGTTTTTAAAATAACCTAGACCACAATTCGCCTAGGTCAAGAGTTTTATTAATTCCCCCCCGCCGGTTTGGGTTCTAATCCTCTTAACAATAACTGTGCTTTCAATTAAGCCCAAAGATCACCTTTCCTTGCTCTCTACTGGTAACTATTAATACCTCTTCTTCCTACCTGATATATCCTTTAAATTTTTCCTTTTGAGGCTTTTTTAAAAAAGATATTTATAAGCCTCACCTCATTCTGGGCTTTAATCTGTCAACATTATTAAGAATATTAAAGCCAGGAAAGCAAACAGGGTTCACCTATCCTTTTAACTCAGATGACTGATAGTGCTACTTGGACCACTACTTTGAGGATTCTGAGGCACTTTCAGATTTGAAGAAGAAAGCACAGCATGGTTCATCAGCAATGTTAGTCATGGGTAAAGGCAAGACACAAGCAACATTTCTGACATTCCTGGTCCAAGTCAGTCTGTATTCTTCTGTATCCATCATTTGTTTCACCCTCTTTTCAGTTTTCAATACAGCTCATTTAAAATTTAAGTTGTGATCAGAGATTACCTTACACACAAAAATGTATCTATTTAATAACACTTCTTCTCCATTTCCTCTCCTTCACCAGCCTTCTTTAAAATACACTAGAGTGAATTTAGTTTCTGGGAACACTAATCCTCCAGTTTGCCTTCTTAAAATTCACAGTGTCTGTCTGGCTAAAACCCAAACACCATTCCTTGGCTCTGACAGTTGTAAAATCACTTTCTTCCACTTAACCAATTAGTTTTTACCTGGTTCCTAATTAATTTCAGACAAGTAATCCCTCATACCATTCCTCTAATGAAGTTAATGAAAGTTCCAATGAAACTAAAAGAGAAGGCTTGCCATTGTCTTAAGTTCTGATCCTCACCTTATCTTGAACCTGCAATTTCTTCCCCTCCCATCCACTTCTTACAAAGTAGCCACATTTATGAGATAATGTATATAAGAAACATAATACATCATCCAAATAAGATTCAATCATGTCACTCCCTTAAAATTCATCTGATGATGTCCATACTACTTTAGGTCCAAGTCTACATTTTCTTTTCCTATTCCCTACAACTTATGAGGGGTCACACACTCAAATGTCAATAGGGGACAAAGCAGGTAACTCAAATTACTGAAACAGGCCATTTGAATATTATAACACTCGGAAATATTTTTACTTTTACTAAGAGATGTGCTAGTTCCCATTTTTCTCAAAATTCAAGGCATCCTCAGTCTAACTTGCACTTTCCCAAATTGATAAGAATATGCATAGAGCAAAGGTATATTATTCTACTAAATGTGATTACTGCCATCATGATACATGCAAATGCCATTAAGCTTCAGTCATGGGGAAACACATCAAACTTTAAAGAAAAGGCCCCATCTAAAGGGCTACTACTAGTCAATTCCAGGTGGCTGCTGCCAAGCAGAAATGCAGGCCTGTTCAAGAGAAACTAAAAATCTGTACTATGTTGATCAATTTTCCAATTTTCAAAGTTTAAGACAAATTTTTTGTCCCATGGTGGGCAAAGTAAGTAAAACACAACTGCACACTGGGTTTTGTCAATAGTCTTTTTGTTTACAACTATTGCCTAGAAAGACGTATTAGACAATGCAACTCTTCTCCAAATAAGCCATGTATGTTCACATCATTCTACCTTTGCTCAAGCTGCTCCTGTTGCCCTGAATGTTTTTCCTAACACTTTTTCAACTAATTAACTCTTAAGTCCTCCTTAAAATTCATCTCACTTATTACCTCCTCTGTGAAATATGCCTAATTAATCCTTCTCTCTGGATTATCTTACATATACTTCTAGCACTGATCATGCACTGTATTCATTTAGCTAGCTCCCAAGTTAGATGGTGATTTCCATGAGGTAGAAACCTTATTCATAATACGCAGCACACATCACATACTTATGTGAACATATTCTTCCCTTCATTTCCCCAACCTACCAGGCAGATCCATGTGGTTCCCAAGGGCCAAGACACACCCAGCAAAACTCTGCTTTACAGTTCTGGTTACGACAGACCATGTGATTACAACCGCCATCCTTCTCAATTGTGACATGGCATTTGGGACATTCCTATGAAGAGAAACTATAAAGTTGGTGTCAATGCTACACTAGGTTGTATTACTACCACTGAGGAAAAGCCAGTTCTAGATTTGGTTTATTTGTAAATACCACATTTATTGTGATTAATACAGGTAAAGCACTTAGAACAGTGTCAAAGAGTACTACTGTAAATGAGCTGTTATCATATTACTGGCTTTTAAAATATACAACATCTTAAGGATCTGTTTTAGTGGAGTTGGAGGACACAAACAATTTAAGTGCTTTTAACTATACATGTAGTAACAATAGTTTTATGGGAGGTAAAACATTTTGTTCACATAAATATATTATACTCTCTGGTGTCATCTAGAAATAATTATTGAGTACTTCCTGTATCTCACTGTTCTCAGTGTTTTATATGCATTAACTCATAATTTTTAGAGAGGTGCTATTCCTTTTTCCATTTGTCAGATGAATAAACTAAGGGAGAGAAAAATAAGAAAGAAACTAAAACTAGTCCAAGGTCACACAGGTAAGCAAATGATAGCCAGGATTCAAACCCAAGCAATTTGGCCTCAAGAGTCAGGCAAGTAGCTACTGAATTTCTCAATTTTCTTCTGCCAATAGCCTTGTCTTAAATTCTTCTCATTGTGGTCCATTTATAACTGTGCTACAGGGATCAAAACTTTTCCCCCCTAGTTTGTAGCATTTTCTTGGTTGCTACTGAGCCAGTTATTACCCTGTAGGTCTATTGTATTTTTCTTTGGAAAAATCTAGAAAATCAAACTTACTCATTATTTGTAATAAAACCATGAATAAGATATAAATCTTATATTTTTGCTGTATTTGTGTTTGATGTCTATAACTCCCACAAGGGGTGGGGGAAGCACTCATATTTATTTGCACAATTCGACCTTTGTGAAACAGACTACACTGCCCATAAACAATTGTAATTTTAAATATGTCAAATGGCAATTTTTAATTATACATTTTAAATCGAATATTTGAAGTCACTCACATGAGAAATTTTACATTTTCCCAAAGAAGCAAATTCTAGGCCTAAAATACCTGTTTCACTCTACACTACTTAGTTATAATTAACCAAGTAGTATTAAGCTCTCAATATGGTTAGGATACCATCAACAATCTATAAACCACAATTAATAAATAAAAGCTTCTGAAACCTCTCAAGAGAAAAATGCTTGTTTCACCTCGAAACTACCAAGTAGATAAATTTGTAATTACAAATGGCCATTCTTCCTCAATAATCTACTTTCTAAACAAACTCAAACATATTCAAGCCTGTATTCCCTATTTTAAACATCTTTGGGGGTTGAGTATTTGGGGATTTCTCTAGGTGCGGAAAGAGAGCAAGATTTTAATCAAATGATTTAATGAAAATACAGCTGCCCTATTCTAAATACTAGTTTTATCAAGCATATTTAAGGATTCTGGGGCTTTAATAAACACATTTGGTGGGGAAATCTTCAATTTTTAAAAATGAAAGCTTGGCTAGGAAATTTTTTAAATAACAAAAGTAACCACTTTCTGACATTACATTAGGTTTTCATAAGTGTTATGACTTATGTTTAGCTGATGGTTTTAGAGAGCGCAAAAGTATTTATTTCAACCACACATTCCTCAAAGATGTGGGCATTTGTACTATGTGACAGGACTCACTGTTTCACTGCTAATGCTTTCTGTGATATAGAAATGAATACATGTTTTTTAAACTTTTTGGGTAGAGCAGGGTACTAATGGTATAAAATCAAGTGTTAGCTTTCATCATTTAAGGACCACTTATTCTTATCATTTTGTGACAGTGATAAAAACAGTACAAAGCCATACAACTAACACTGGTCAAACAACTCAATATTCTTTAAAGCACTGTCTTCACATGTGAAAGGCAATACTAAAAATGAATGGAGCATGAATAACCTTATCATTCATCACACAAGTCACTTCCTATATGGATGGGATATAAGACTGAATTTAATAAAAATTGAGTATTTATACAATCTCCTATTAAGAGACTGGCTGGTACACATTTGATATTCAAATGCTTGCTTATCAATGACAGAAAACAAGGGTACCCAATATTACTAACATTTAAAAGATATTTGTCTAGCATTAAAGAAGTGGTTCGTGGTCATAAAGAGATTAAATTTTGAAACTAGTATCCTGAGCAATGCACTTCAAAAAATAAAAAACAAAAAACAAGGGATACCCACATTACCCCCAAACTTTTATTTCTCAAGAGTCAAGTCTCTTAATAAATCATAGAAGTTTAACATGTTAAAGATATTACATAACAAAGTTACTCAATTATTCTGGTTGAATAATGATCTCAGGAATGATTCCTTAAAAGTTAAACCCTGCAGATTTTTAAAGGCAGAAAACACTAATTAGACCAATAAAACCGAGCGAGGTGGAGTAAACTCTACAATACACTTGTATACTAAAAAACAGCCAAGAACAATATGAAAAGGCATTATATCAAATGCCAGGGTAGAAAAATTATCAGTCTTTTCTTCTATAGGAAGTGTTTTTCTAACTAAACTTCTAGAGTACTGTGCATATTACAGTATAGTATTCAATAAAATAAACTCAAACACTAAAATATAAAAAATTATTAATAGGCAATTATTCTGGAAAAAAACAAAAACCTTAATCAAGAAAAAGGTAAAACAAGGCCCTTAACTAGGTAAATGTAACTGCTTTTGCTAATGCTGATGAAACCTATCCTCATCAGTTCATTACCAAGAGTTTACAGAAGGAAAATACCAACCTTTGTGTTGGCTGCAATCCAATTAGAGGTTTCACTGTCATCATCACACTTTTTAATCCACTTCTTCAACCACTGTTTGAAAACAACAACTGTTAGGGTACAACAAAAGACTTCAGAAGTAGTAGATTACTTCAATACTTAAATGCAATCAAGCTTAAATATAAAAGCCAATGGACATCACTGGGTTTGCCTCCTTTTAAATGGAGGAAATCCTGTAGTTCTCACATCCACTATATACAAAATCCACCAAAGAGGACTTTCTCTGGCTGAAGCTGAATGGGGAACCTAGAGTTTGAGGAGAAGCCCGGCCCCAAGGTGTGTCATTCCCCTCAGCTAATTACAAAGCCTGACAAAGAAGGTGCCTTAACCAGGATTATCTTGATAATATATCAGGAGCTGACTTACTCCTAAGGAATGCTCCCTGAATATTTGGCAATGATCATCTGCAATAAAAAGGGCAAAATAAAATCTGCTATCTACTAATGGAAAACTAACAAAATTGTAGGCCGTAGTTTTCAGTCAAGTCTTAGAAGTGCTCTACTACGTTATTTAAAAATGAAAAGGCCAGACAAACTTACCTTACACTTAACAGGATCATGCCAATTTTCTCCACAGTTAAAGCTGTTAAATGACCAAGAGTTAAAAAAAATTAAGTTCTTCCTACTGTAAGTATGTAAACAAACAAACAATTTTATGCTTTATAGTTCCTCAATATTTTCACCAGTTTATAGTAATTGGCAAATACAAAGGCAGGAACCATGTTTATTTTATTCTACAATAAATTATTTAGAATTTAGTATTAGAACCAGTGTATATGGGGGGGGAGGGAATGTATGAAGAATGACTATAAGCATGAAGACATGCTTTGATGACAATTTCGTAAGAAATGACTATCTAAGCAGCTACCAAACTGTTAAGACAAAAAAAAAAATTTAGACCTGTATTTTTCTGATTGTTTTAAAATGTATAGTTGCTGCAACCATTTCTCAGTGAAGCCAGACTGAAATTATTTTCACTAATTTGAACTTAAATTTCAACCAATGCTTCATCAGCATATATTAAATCTTTTACTTAACACCCCAAATGCAGAGGAAAAGTCTGACTTTGTAGGGTAATATATAATTTAGTACTAATAAACTGTAAGCAAAATGCAGGAAGCAAAAAGGCCACATCTTTGTTATGATCCAAAAACATGAACCTCAGTCCAGCAGAGATAAATTGTACCAAACAAGGTGTAAACCAAGAATGTGACTAAATATTCTCTAAGAATATAGTAATTGAGAATGCCTTTCTGTTTGCTAGGCACATGGTATATCCATTTGTTTAAAAAGTTTAAACTAAGAATCAACAAAAATGTTTATGAAAAAGTAACCATGGAACCATGGCTGATAAATTAGCTAATCGATAATTTAGGAATGCCAAAAATCCTTGGCAAATGAGAGGAACAAAGTGCTATTAATTTAAATGAAGTCAGGATAATGGTTACTTCTGGAAAAGATGATGAGAATTGAGATGGAGAAAGGAACCAAAGGGTTTCAAACCTATCTGTTTTATTTCTTGATAAAAACAAACAAATTACTAATTTTGATCAAGGTGGGTTGTAGCTACATAAGTATTAGTCTCTATGCTTTAGTCTATATTAGAAATATTTCCTATTAAAAATATATTTGAAAGTATGTATGGAATCAGACTCTACCCCCTCTCTACAGAAACAATAATGTATATTTAATAATTACCAAAATAGCATGTATTTTATACATATTTAATGTCTTTGAGTTTACCTGCACTTTCCGGAAATATTTAATGTTAATGATGTGTAAGTCCAATTCTATAGATGTTTGAACAAAAGAAAAGGATGGTATGGAATACCGATAAAATGTCTATTTGCTAGCTCTAGAGCCCGATGGCTTGACTGGCTTCTCATTCCTAAAAGGTCTACGAAGGAATGAAAGATCATCTTAATTCTCTGTTTGGTAAGTCAAATCTAGAATGCAAAGGCTGCTAAATATACAATAAACTCCAAGAACCTAGGTTACCAAGAAAGCTGGGGCCGGAGGAGCCATAGGAAAACTCTTAGTTAAAAAGCTTATCTAATTAACCATGTTTTCTCTTTCCAATTTTGTCTGCACATTTTCATTCCAGGAATAAGATTAAACTTGTCAGAGCAAAGGAAAAAAAAATTTAAAGTCCTAACTGTGTATTTTATTCCTAGAAGAGATAACTTGAAAACATAGCAAGAGTCATAAAGAAATGAAACATTTGATCATTAACAAGTACCAATTTGTTTATGGTTCTATTTCAGGACAATTTGCAAAGGTGCAGGAGAATAATATATGCTCCAACTCAGGAAAGGTGTTTAGATGATACAGAGTAGTTTGAAACAAACTAAGGGATATACATGTAATTTCTCTCTTTGACCATAAAAAGCTCTTCTAAGAACAAGAAAAGTCTTAACTGTATTTTATTCCTACAAGAGATAACTTGAAAACACAGCAAAAGTCATAAAGAAATGAAACATAATATGACAAATTAAGCAGTCAATCACAAAGGAGAAGAGCTGAGTTCTTGTCCCAGATCTACAAGTTTGTTTCCAATTAAGTTCCACTGGAACACACAAGAAAATGTGATTATAGCTGTATTTTTTTCCCATATATAAAATATATCCAAAAGTTAGTGCAAAAAGGAAAGAGGAAAATTATTTAAGATGTGACTTCTAAATCTAATTCTTATTTAAAAGAAATATACATTCATTTAAACCAACACCACCCACCTCGCTACCTGATGTAAAAAAATTTTTCTATTTTACTACCAAGAATAAATAGAAAAGCTATGTGTACTATTCCAATTTAAGAAATCACTTCTTTACCAAAACTGGCGCCCACATTTGCAGCGAACAGGTTTAGCATCAGGATATTGGACTTTAACAACATGGTGGCAATCTGGGGCAGGACACCACTTCAACAGTCGATTGCACTGAAACACAAGTTAGAAAAGAAAAAAGACAGTAGGTAAATCAAGATGCAAGATTTCCTGGCACACCAAGCAATCATTTATATTGCTTCCCTAACACAAGGGGCAAAGGTGACACAAGCATATAAAAAACCTGCCCCCAATACTTAGTCTTCTATATGAATGCTTTTGAGTGCATTGTTTTTCCAAGATTATAAATCCTTTGAAGGGCTGGTTTTATAAAATATATGAAGAACTTCTTCTTCTATCTTCAAAATTCCACGGAGAAACTTGAAAAATAATTACCCATTATGTGATCAATTTGTTAATTTTCAAGGCAATTTTCAGAGGCACGATAGAAAAATATGCTTCAACTCAAGAAAGGTGTTTAGATGACACAAAATAATTTGAAACAAGCTAAGAGATATACATGTAATGTCTCCCATTGACCATAAAAAGCTCTTTTAAGAACAAAAGCCAGTTCCTAAACTATAGCACGGGATGTGTTTTTGTTCTTCAAAAATAAACAACTTTTACAGCATTTTTGTTGTGGAAAAAAACATAGCTTGAAACTCTGCACCAGAATTCAAGTTTATTGACCATTTAAAAAATATATATTATTCCTAAAATATTGTTTTCTAAAAGATCTGACTGTGAGTTTAATTGCTAATAGAAATGAAAATTACTTTCTAGAGTTAAAATATCAAGTTACACTGGATGTTCCTATACAGGGGCTGGCAAACTTCTGTAAAGAGCCAGAAAGAAAAGATTTTTGGCTTTGCAGGCCAGAGTGGCTTCTCTATCAACTGCTCAACATTGCCACTGTAGCATAAAAGCAGTACAGAACAAATGAGCATGTTCCAAAATATCTTTATTTTGGAAAAACAGGTTGGCCATAGTTTGTAGACCTCTGTTCTGACAAAAGACAATCAATGAAAACATATAACTACAGCATTCATTGTTAATAAAATTTACTAGTAATGAAAGCTAAAATAAGCAGAGAGATAGGAGAATCAGAGTGCCAAAAATGATTAAACATGACATCATTAATAATCAGCTATAATTCTCTGCTAGGAATAAAAATAAAGGAAAAATACTATAAAAATAACTTTATTATCAAAGTTCAGGATCTACGAAGAGACATCTTATTGATTTGTCACATTCCTTTGAGAATAAAAGTGTTATGGTATGCTTCATAAATATAGTCCATAACCCATGTTTATAGTAAAGGTGTCTCTTACTGTCAAGAATATTTTTATATAAGAAAAACTAGTATTTCTATTAATAAACAGAATTCTGTTTACTTAAAAAAAGAAAGAAAAAAAGAGAACTCACTTACCTCTACAAAGCTATTTGTTATTAAATGCTGATACTTTAATTTAACTTTTGAATCTGTGATCAGGCGCCTGAAAGCAAGAATAAAAATAATTCGGAAGTTTTCAGCCAAGAATATTTTCCATATTTATCTAATAAAATTTCAATGCTATGGCTATAAAACTGCCCTAGATTGAAAATACTAAAATGCACACAGACTATCAACAAATATAACTGTAGTAATCAAAACAGTAATTTCAAAGTTTCTATAGTTTTACTTTGGTAGATGTTTTCCCCATTTATCTTACATTCTAAATATTTTATATTATGATCAAAGGACTTACTAACTATTGCCAAATTTAGGCCCCTTTCAGAGTCTTCTGACCCTGATATTTTGCTTTAAGATTGTAATTCTTAGCCACTTTCCCTCAGACCCATTCTAAAAAATCAGTGTGTGAAGTAAGAGATATTGACAGGAATGTTAAGAAATGGATCCAGGTTTTGCTAACTATAATTTTGAGGGCCTTCTTCTGAGATCTCTTGGTAATTTACCAAAAATGCTTACTGACTGCAATCTGACTTCTCTTGTCCCTCTAGAACACACTATACTTCACAACGATTTCTAGAAAACACAGGAATCCACGAAATTGAAGAACCTTGAAGTTTAAGTTTCATTAACTTAAGCACTAACGAAGCCAGTAAGAACTGTATAAAACATGCACATAGTCCAACCTCAATAAAATCTTTCAAATAAACAAGAAAGTTTTGTACAATCTGGTCTCACCTAATTTTTGAGCTTCTTATCGCACTTGCTCTCCCTTTCACAAGACCCCACCCTGTCCTGTGTCACTTTCAGTGTACTCCAGTCACATTGGTATTCTTATAAAATAATAAGCACCCCTTTCTCAGAGGCTTTTGTTAGAAAAGAAAAGGGAAGAATGTCGTGTGGAGGCTCTAAGGTAGGATAGCTTAGTTTTGAACGCTGGCTTCACAACTTCCTAGCTATGAACTCAGGATGAGTTCTTTGACCTCTCCATTTTTTTCAGTTTACTAATCTGCAAAATGGACAGCAGAAATAGAGTTGTGAGACTAGAATAGTGCCTGGCAAATAGTAAGCACTCAATAAATATTAGATGCTGCTATTACTATTATTTTACTTCTGCTAAAATATAGTGCTACTCAAGGAAGCCTTTTTAGATAATTCCTCACCCCAGTCTAGATGCAGACTCCCTCTCAGTTCTCAATGGCACCTTATAAACCTCTCCTTTATAGAATGTCATAATTTTCATTAGACTGTTGTCAGTATAATCATTTAACATCAGCCTTCCTGCTCCCCTGTCCCCAATTAAACAATAAGCTCCATGAAAGGATCTCTTATATCTAGCAGACTGCCTAGCCTGCAGAAAGTGTTCAATATTTTTTAAATGAGTAAACCTCCATATTTCACAGATGTTGAAACTGAGGTCTAAAAATAGTGTGTTTTGAATGTGGTTCCATAGTGTAGAGCAGTTAGCACGTCTGCTTTACACGCAGAAGGTCCTAGGTTCGTGCCCCAGTGGAGCCACAGTCCATGGTCATGCCACCCTGAACAAGCTCAAGGTCTGATCTCGGAAGCTAAGCAGAGTCGGGCCTGGTTAGTACCTGGATGGGAGACCACCTAGGAAGACCAGGTGTTGTAGACGCAAATAATAATATAAATAATTTTTACAAATAAAAATTAAAAATAAAAATAGTGTGTTTGGTGAGTCCTCAAAAAGTTAAATGCAGAGTTACCATGACCCAGCAATTCCATTCCTAGGTACATATATACTCAAGAGAATTAAAAACAGGTGTTCAGTAAAAAACATGCACACGAATGTTCATATAATAACACAAAAGTTTCCACAAAATTGGAAATAACCCAAATATCCAAGAACTGATGAATGGAAAAACAAAATATGGAATATCCATATAATGGAATATTTTTTATCCATCAAAAGGAATAAAGTATTGATATATGCTACAACATGGATGAACCGTGGAAACATTATGTTAAGTGAAAGAAGCCAGAAACAAAAGACCAGATATTTCGACTGTTAAATTAAATATCCAGAATGAGCAAATCTGTACAGAGTGGGTGTCAGGGTCTCTGGGGAGGAGGGAATGGGGAGTGATTGTTTAATGGATATGGGATTTCTTTTGAGGGTGGTAATAATGTTCTGGAATTGGATAGTGGTGATGATTGTACATTATGAATATACTAAAAGCCACTGAACTGTACTTTAAAAAAGTTAAGGAAAGAATCAGACCCAAAGTCAAATGCGATTCGCAAACACACTTTACTTCTATTATCCATAAATGTGACAAACCCTAATGATTTCTTATAGCTGACTCTAGTCAAAGCAGCTGTCTAAGCCTTGTTTGGACCACCAGGACTGGTGAGAACAAAGGTCAGCCATATAGCTATTAAGCCAAGATTATTAGGTCTTAGTTATTAGGCCATAGTTTATCTTTTAATAGGGAAGAAAAAGAAAGTGATCTCCCATCCTTAAGAATAAGCATCTCAAGAAGGCAAATGTCATCCTGGCCATTAATAAGCTAATTCTCTTGACAAAGACCTGTTTGCCATCAGTGTTGAAAACAGTTATTATGCCAACTCTCATAGAAAAGGCAGTTCTTTATAAAGGTAGACAAAATGACTTCTACTAAATGTCTACTACACATTCTGAGCACAGCATCAGATGCATCTAACCACCTTTGTGTTTTGGGATAGTTCTCCGTTCTTACAAATGAAATAACTGGAGAGCTGTGTTTTGATACCAGGTGACTTTAAATACAAGGGTTTTTTTTTTAGTGCCAGGTACTAATAGTACTATACCTATGCTTACATAGTACCTTGAGCAAATCAAGAGAACTATGCTTCAATTTAGGACTAATGATAAAATATTTTTCTTTAAAAAGTGCCCCTCCCTGACATACAAATTATACTCAAGCATAAAGAAGGAAATAATCACCTGTAACTATACCACTCAGGCAGAAGAACCACTCAGTATGTTTACAGATCTCAACTTTTTCTTTTTTTTGGCAAACGTATGATACGTAATTTAAAATAGACAACTTACTACATATAATTTTATATTTTAGTTTTTTTCACTAACATTATAGACATTTTCCAATGAATGCATTTATATAATTCACAAATCTTTTTAGTGGCTGTATTATAGTCCATCCTCCCCTACTCTTGGACATTTTGGACTGTAGGGTTATGACAATGTGATTAATATCTTTATAAGAAATCTTTGCTCAAATTTCTGGTCATTAAAAATATAATATTTACTATTATCTGAATTCACCTAACCACAATTAAAGGTTAAAATGATTTTAGGATTCATCTTTGGCTCATCTCTTTCTCTTATACCTCATATATAACCCTGACTCTACCTTGAAAATACAACCAAAATCCAACTGTTTCTCACTACTTCCTCTGCTAATATCCTGGATCAAACTACCACCATCTCTCACCAGAACTGTTGTAATAGTCTCCCAATCTCCCTGCTCCAACTTATAGTCTCTTTTTAACACCAGCAGTCAGAGCAATCCTCTTTGGCCATATTGCTCCTCTGCTCAAAATCTTCTAAGGGCTCTAAGAATAAAAACCCAAAAATCTTATAATGGCCTATAAGGTCCTATATAATCAGCTTCATACATCCCTTCTGTGCCTCCCTTCAATCTATAAGTTTACATTTATAGCTCAAAAACATTTTTTAAGTTTAAATTAATAGTTATTAGTGATTTACTCCTGTCTACTATACTTTGTTTTATTAACTAACAAAGCCACTTCATTTATCGTTTCAATGAGAATAGGAAATTATTTCAGTGTGAACTTGAGCGATGATCCCTTAAGCATTTATTTTAAAACAGACAGTACTCTATAGCTTTCATACTAAATTTCCTACCTAGAATATTAAAATAGTGCTTTTCTGTTTCATTGTGGAGAAAGGATTGGGGCATTCAATTTACTCCACTATGAGACAGATAACTCTAAAATCATGCTATTAAAGCATTATCCATAATCTCTCTGTGGACTGCCTTAAAAAGAAATACAACCTTGGGGTAAGCAAAGATTTCTTAATCATAAATAAAAACTTATTCACAAAAAATCACTGAAAGAAAAAAAAGAAGCCAAACATTGGGGAAAACAGTTGTGATACATATATCTAAAAAAAGACACACCAGAATATTTAAAGAATTCTTATGAAGTTAATTAACAAAGTAACAAAGTTTTAAGAATGGGCAAGTGTCTTGAATAAAAAGGAAAGCACTTCACAAAAAGGAATACCCAAATGGGTAATGGAAAGGTGTTCAACATCATTATCCACCAGGGAATTGCAAATTAAAACCACAATGAGATTGCCCTACACATGCACCAGAACAACTAAAATTTAAGAAGCCTAGTGATACAAGTGTGGACAAGAACTAGAATAGTCATACGTAACTGGGAAGAACGTAGGCACAATGACTTTGGAAAACCATCTGGCTATATCTAGTAAAGCTAAAAATCTCACTTAAGAGTGTATACTCAAAAGAAATCAGTGCTTTTCCACCAAAAGACATATATAGAAAATACTCTTTGTAGGTTTTTCATAGTAGTCAAAAAAAACCCCCCAAAAACAACAACAAAAAACGAATCAAAAAACTCCAAATGTTTATCAGGAGAATGAAATAACTACATAGCAATAAGAAAAAAATAAACCCCAAAATATAAGATATATCTGACAACATGCACATCTCAAAGACATTAACTGAAGCAGATACTCATTTTTAAACATGCTACATTATTCCATTTAAATGAAGTTGAAGAACTGGCAAAACAAACTGATGGTGACAGAAGTCAGGACAGGTAGCAGAAGTGAGATGGATATTATCTGGGAAGAGGTATATAACAAACATTCTTGGGTACTCGGAAAGTTCTATGTTCTGATCCGGATGGTTAGTAAAACAAACATAATTTAAAAACTAATGTACTTTAATTACTTTGCTGAATATATTTTAGAACTTAATAAAAAAGTAAAATAAAAATCAATACATAGCAAATTAAGCCTATTATAATTAAATAAGAATGATGTTTTTCCACTGTAAAAGATGCTCTACTACAGCGGTTCCCAACTTTTTTGGCACTAGGGACCAGTGCTCCTATGAGAATCTAATGCCTGATGAGCTGAGGTGGAGCTGAGGCGGTGATGCTACTAGCACTGAAGAGTGGCTACAAACACAGATGAAGCTTCACTTGCTCAACTGACGTTCACCTCCTGCTGTGTGGCCTTGTTACTGACAGGCCACAGACTGGTACCTGTCTGCAGCCCAGGGACTAGGGACTACTGTTCTACTATACTGAGATTAACTCTCATTTGAAAGTTTAGTGTGTCTTTCTTCAAATGGTACAAACCACGTGAGGGTCTAGACAGCTTCACAACCCTATTCGTGATTTTTAAAATAATACAATGCAAATACTGATTTGGATGAGTGGAATAGTCTTCTTAGAGCAGACAGACTTAAGAGGACTACATTTACTTCTCTCTGGATCCATTCAACTCCTTGGTTTTATGTAGTATTTATATAGTTATAGTATTTTAAAAGTACTAACTTACAATTTTGTGAATAGATCTACTGACAAAATATGAAAGAATGTGTTCCAGAATAAAAAGAATAACTATAAAGTTCACAACATAAAGTATTTATGTATCAGAAAGAAATTAGGAGGTAGAAGAGATAAAGGTGAATGACAGCATAGAGGCACCAATCTCACCTTACACAATAAGGATTTAAGATATACTGCTTCAAGTTGATGGAATGAGAATGAAACAAGGAATAGCACTTAACTTATATTATCTAATTTAAAACAATCTATTGGGGTGGAGGGAACGACTTCAGCAAGTGGAGAATTAGCCAGCAGAGGTATCCATTATCTATACCAGAATTGTAAGATCCATTTTTAAAAAGATCTTATATATCAATTAAAGCTTTTTAAAAAGCGTAATTTTGCTAGAAATAAGTGACAATAAGTTCCTGTCCTTGTCTCTGTTCCTAAAATCCTTATATGAAAATAAATCATACATTTTTAGACATACCTCAAAGTATGTTGAATCAAAACATTATAATACAGATGTGTGCTAATACTATCAATGATTAGTCAATATGAGGCTAAGTATATACAACTTGAAGGTCATTGAAAATTTAATAGATACAAATTTACCTTTATCATCCCTCAAATTACTAGAGAGGCTATATGCAGTAAAATAAATTTAGGCCCTAAACTACATAAAAAACTAACCAATTGCTAGGATGAACAGAAACAGATGAACATTTACTTGATTTCAAGTGAAATAATTTGGAGAAATAATTTTATTAATCTCACAAAAGCATCAGGACAAATTTGGGACCAAGAAAAATTCTCAAAGTATATTGTACTTTTCTGATTTTGCAAATATAATTATATGAAGTCACTGTGTAGTGGAGCCCCACTTAGCCAAAAACCTTGATGGTATCATGGCACGATTCAACCACTGAAGTTTGCAATCATGGCATATGCTTATGAAAGCAAGGGAGAATAATATATTTCCAGTTATTTATTCAAGGATACATGCTTACTGCATATCTATTCCTAAGGAATAAAAAGCTGAATCCATTGAATCACTAATCTTAAGAATGTAAGAGTCTGAGAAGCATTGAGAGTCAGTGAATAAAGACTTTCAGTGTAGTGTATCCAAGGTTAGAGCCACACATCCTTAATAGAAGCAAGCAAAGAATTCAGTCAACATAAACGGGGTATCTAGGGTCATATAGCTTATGGTCTAAGAAAAAATAAAGACAAGAATATGGGCAATAACAAAAGCTAATAGTAAGGGAAATAAGGAGAAATTAAGGAGCATTTAGTACATTTGCCCAAACCAAAATGAAAATTTAAACTAAAGCCTAAAGAATGACTAAGAGGATTAGTAGGTTAAGAGAACTGAAGAATAAAACAAGAAGAGAGTATTGCACGTAAGAAAGCCAGGAGACAGTAGAGAAAAAAGTAAACAAAATCAAACTAAAGCAAATGCAAATAACATGCACAATACTTTCAAGAAACCAAGTTCCACATGGCTAGAATAGAGAATGTGAGAAAAGGTGAGGCAGAAGATGAAGCTGCACAGGTGAGCAATATAAGACAATGGAAGCCATTTATAAAGAAGAATTGAAAGGTGATCAAAGTGGGTGTAAAGAAATTACTCAGGAGCCAGTTGCAGATTCCCACGTAAAAGAAGATAACCTGGAACAAGTTAATGGCAGTAGAAACAAAGAAATGGATGGATTTAAGGGTAATTAGAATGTGGAATTAACAGAATTTGTATAAGGATGACTGGGTAATGCAAGAAAAAAATGAATCAGGGATATCATCAAGGTTTCTAATTTAGGCACATCTTTAACACCTAATATGTCATTCTTTGATGGTGAGAAGCAAGAAGAGTGAGTTTGGTGGTGGTGGAAGTAGGAAGGTTAGCCAAGATAAAGCCTGAGGAATATACATATGAAGATGCCTAGGGTGATATATGAGACCCTAGCTCAAAAGAGAGAATTGATCTGGAGATTTATCTTTGAGAATTTCCAATAACGCCCAGGAATAGCATATAAAGTGTACAGAGAAATAAGAAATAGTGGATTGGACAGAACCCCAAGGAGCAATATTTTAGGAAGAGACAGAAAAAGATGACCTTGCAAAGTAAATTAGAGTAGATCTGGAGTAGACATATAGGGTGGTAGGCTTAGGGGTAGGTGGCTGAGATGAAGGAGATTTTACTGGAAATTAACAAATCAGGGTATTAAAAGGCTAAGACAGTGGTTCTCAAACTTAAGCATGCATCAGAACCACACTGGGAGAGCTTGTTATTCATACTGCCAGGCTTCATCTCAGAGTTTCTGATTCAGTAAGCTTGGAGCTGGGCTTGAGAATGTGCATTCTTAACAAGTTCCTAGATGATGCTGATGCTGCTGATTAGGGACATCATTTTGAGAGCTACAGGGTTATGGGATAGAATGAACTATACACATGGGCGCTGAGAAAGAAAAGACTGAGCGAGGTTTAAGTACTATGAATAATTAAGTGGGAGAGACCAAAAACTCAAGTAGATAAAACCACAAAGGAATGTGATATAGCAAGATAACACAAGCCTCAAAGGATCTATGGATTCTATGAAGTAAAGGAAAAGACATTTGGGACTAAGGGTGAAAATGACTTCACCTCTTGACCATAAGGTATATAGGGGAAAAAAGCCTAGTGCCAATCTGAGAGGGTTATAGCAAAATATGTCTTCAGGAAAGAACTGGGTTTCAGTTTCAATTCAAGTTCCAAATGAGTTTAATTCAAATTGAAACCAAAAAAAATTGTTAATCTATCAAATTGGAAATTAAAAAATGATAATACCACGATTGGGACAGATTATTTCTTTCATACTAAGAAAATTTTGAGCACATTTCAGTTAGTGGACTTTGAGATGAAACATTTACAAAATGCATTCTAATTAACTAACCTTTTAAATTCTAAAAGACTTTATTTAAAATAAAGAAAATGGAAGATATATACCAATAGTATATCATAAATAAAGTAAAAAATAAAAATCTCTCTTCCTAACCCCCAACTCCCAGCTTATATATCACTGGAATATATAATATTCTCTTATGAATATTCTCAGTTTTCTGTGTCATGTACCAGGCTGCATGCATATCCAAAGAGCTAAAGAAACCCCGAAGAGGATAAACACAGAGAACCACATCTAGGTAATATCATAGTCAAAATACCCCAAATCCTAACACAAAGCAAATCCTGAAAGCAGCAAATAGGGGACAACAATATGATTAACAGCTGACTTACTGAAAACAATGGAGGCAAGAAGGCAGTAGAATGACAAAGTGATGAAGCTATTGAATGAAAACTCAAGTAGTATGTAAATTTGCAGAAATTGTCGAACTGCATTACAAAAGTTGCAACTGTTTATACTCCCTATTTAATTATATTCTCACTCACTTTAGATATTATCAAATTCTTTAATCCCTACCTATATAAAATGTAAAAAGAACTTTTTAAAAAAGTTGAGAGTATCTAATTTTGATTTACATTTATTTAATTAGGAATAATAGCTAATGTTTACGACCATTTAAATTTCTTTCACTGTAAACTGCTTGTTCATGTCCTCTCCATAGGATTTTCTTGCTGATTTGTAATAGCCTTTATGTTATTAACCACATTTGTTTTAGGTGCTGGAAATATTTTCCCCATTTCCCATCTAGTTTCCCCCCAAATAAAATTTCATGAAAAAAGAGCATTCTAACCACATCTCACTGCCCAAATGCTTCCACACTCTAAACTAACCTCCACTATACCACCAAAGTTGTATCTTTAAAATGCAAATGTCATTACCACAGTTTTAACAACCTTCTGTGGCAAAACCCATCAAAAACTGTCAAACTCTTTTCATCCTCATTGTTGATATTCTGCTATTTTGTCCTCCAGCTACCACAGAATACTTAATAGAGAAGTTCATGACCTACCTGGCATCCCTTCTTTAACCAGCATTTCTCTCTCTACTCCCTCAACCCAAATTTTTACCTTTCACATATTAATCCTTAGGTAAAGTCTCCCTAAACTCTTCAGGTGAAATACTTTGTTTCTTTCTAACGGTACTTTGTACATACACTTATAAATAAAACTTAAACTCTGAATTTAGTTATTATGAATTCCTTGGGGAAAGGAAATGTATCCTAATTTTTTTGTTCTCCTGTACACAGTAGGCTCCCAGTAAATGTGGAATGGATGAAAAGATGGTGACTTATACTGATGAAATGTATTGATGAAACTGACATATTGATAAAAGAATACAAGAAAGCATCAAAGTATCGGAGGACAACTGGAAGGATGGTGGTACTTCAAGATGATACATTTTCATCATGTATCAAAACAACAAAAATAACATTTACTGAATAATAGAAACAGTATTAATACAGAGTTGAGAACAACAGTAAATGTATTTTAGTAAACCAAAGTAGATTGAGGTTAAAGTAGAATCAGTGAGCTTTATAAACTGTGCTGGTGGTCAATTTATGGTTTTACTGGGTTAAGAAATTTGCTCATTAAAGCCCATGGGCTGCTTTTACTTTAATACCTTCAAATCTCAATGCTTAAACACAGACATATCTTTCTACATAGGCAATTATCCAGGACTAATAATACAATATGTGGATTGTTCGGGCCCTCAATCTATCTATCCTCCTAGAGTTAAGTCAATTAGGTATTCTGAGGTTATGAAAACGGCACTGACCCAGAATTAAGAACTCTGGAATTTTACCCTAGGTTCAGAGACTAACTAGATTTATTTTGTCAAGATTCTTTCTCCCTTCAAAAGAGAATCTTTCGCAAGAATAGTTAGCCAACAGCCTCCAGCTGCAGTGCTTCTGGGATCCATAGGAGTGTTCCAGTTGAGGCCACATTCTCCTTGGGTAGCACCCAGTGAATGACTGAGCATGGCAGAGGCCATTTCTGCTTGTTGAGGCATTGCTCTACAGTCAATTTATGCGATGGAGCATCCCACAGGGATGCCAGACGACTCTCACAAATGTATCACAGTCTACGTCTCTTCTTACTGAATCCTTCATTCCTTCTCTCCTTTAACAGGTGTCAGACCTGCATCGAGGTCTGTCTGCTTCTGCTGCTCCTCTTCTTTACCCTGCACAGATGTTATTCCACAATAAATCTTTTCCCTTTTATCTCTACCTTGGCATCTGTTTCCCAGGACTTCAACTGATACACTGACATATCCTATTTTCTAAATCCAGGGTTTAGTGAAATCTAACTATCATGTATTGCCAAGTTTACCAAAATAGTGACTGAGCATTTAACCAAGTTACAACAGGCTTTTGTGCAACAAAGGAATGTAGATTAGAAAGTCTCTTTAGACTTTAAAAACTTCACCTCCTTTGAGGTGCTGAGCAAAAACTGGGTCAAACCAACTAACCAATATTCAACATGCAGAATCTATCAAAAATACTTACATAACTGTGTTGTCATCCACTAAGATATCACAACCATGAGCAGGACACGAAATGGTCTGAAAAAGATTGAAATTTAAACTATGTCTTCATTCAACAAATATTTACTGAATGCTTACCATCGCCAGGCACTTTGCTAGGTTCTGAGGGTACCTTTACATTTACAGGGTCTTAACCTTTCCCTTTCTATTAAAGGTAACATGTGCATGACTTTTTATCACCATAAGGTAACCATAACTGCTGACCTGAATATTTGGTTTTTCAATATAAAAACTGAAAGGCAAGAAGAGAGAGATCTGAAAAACCTGCTCAAAAAGTTTAGCCTGATATATACAAATGTTAATGCCCACTGAGAAAACATCTGAGTTGGATCTTTAACTGGAATGCCACAATGTAAACAGAGAAAAGTCTCAATTATCTTACAGGTGTTTTAATCTAGAAAAAAAGTTCCTATGCAATTCATAATCTAGAATGCTTCTCCTGTCTATATTTGTGCAAGGGTCTAAACATTGTAGGAAAGTCAACAAAAACTAAATTAAAAAAAAAAAAAAAAAGGCATCTTTACCTGTCCCATGCCTTCCTCCATTATTTTGGTAGTTAAATATTCACTCCAGCACTGCATACAAAACTTATGTCCACATTCAAGGCCAGTGAAATACTGCAACAAAAATACATGAACTTTTAAAAGACATCAGAAAAATCACTATACATAGTGACTCAATAAGGCTCTACTATGTCATAATGGCTAAAATGTCCAAGACTAGATGGGGTCCTAAAATGAACTTTCAGGTGATGAATATAGACATGCAAATACAGTGAACACAAAACATCTAATGAGAAATGCATCTATAGTACATATTTATAGTTTTTAGGATAGATAAGATTTTATTAAATATAAGACTATGTCAAGTACCAAAAAACATACGAAAAGATGCTCAATATCCTTAGCCATTAGGGAAACGTAAATTAAAACCACAATGAGATACCACTTTACACCCACTAGGACAACTAGAATCAAAAAGAAATAACAACATGTATTGGCAAGCATGTGGAGAAATAAAAACACTCACAATGCTGGTAGGAATGTAAAATGGTGTAGGAACTTTGGAAAACACTCTGGCAGTTTCTCAAAAACTGAACATAGTTAAATTAGATGTACGACTGAAACTTACTGGATTTCGTTAACCAATATCACTATAAAAAATAATTTTAAAAAAATTGAAACATGGATTTACCATATGATCCAGCAAGTCCAACTAAGTACATTCCCAAAGAAATGAACACTTATATCCACACGCAAAGACCTGTACACAAATGTTTACAGTAGCATTATCTGTATTAGCCCCAGAGTGGAAAGAACCCAAAAGTCCATCAACTGACAAACGGATAAACAAAATGTGGAATATCCATATAATGGAATATTATTTAGTCATAAAAAGGAAACAGAGTATCGATACATACTATTTAATGTGAATGAATCTTGAAAACATTACGCTAAGTGAAAGAAGCCAGTCACAAAAGACCATATATTATTTGTTTCCATTTATATGAAAGGTCCAGAATTGGCAAGATTCATAGACAAAGTAGATTAGTGGTTGCCTAGGGCTTGGGAGGAAATGGGAAGTGACTATAAAAGGACACAGGGTTTCTTTTGGGGATTTTGAAAATATTCTGAAATTAACTGTGGCAACAGCTACACAACTGTGACTATACTAAAAACCACTTTAAATAGTTGAATTGTATGACATGTGAATTGTATCTCAATAAAGATGTTACCAAAAATGTCATTCAAACATAGAACTTCATGGAGCTGCACAGGAAGCTAACCTAGAAATAAAATGTAGCTAACCTAGAAAATAAAATCTTATGGAAACCAAAAGATTTATTCAGATTGCTAAGAATAACAACATCATTTTGGTCTAATCATATATTACTTACATCATTTGAAATACTATTTATTTGAGGGATGGTTAAATGAAGTATACTATATTCTGTAATGGGATATGAAGTGCTTTAACTTTAAAGAGTCTAGAGGACTGTATTTTAAAAACAAACAGTAGTTACCATATTTCAGTTTAAGAATATTTGATATTTACTAAATTATTTTTAAGTGAACAATACAGGCTCATGATAAAAAACATTTAATAGTATGAGTTTATGTTGAAAAATGAGTCTCCCTCACCTCTATCCTTGTCCTCTACTTTTTTACCCAGAAGTAATCACTATTTGCTATACCTTTCATATTCTTCCAGCGATGTTCTAATGTACATAGTACACACAGTAAGAGGACCACACTCTATTCTGCATCTCGTGGGGTTTTATTTTAAAAGATTTTAATGTATATTTAGGCTATTTTTTGTCTACTACTGCTACTGCATTGACTATATATACATATCTTTGTGATCAGATAAATATACTTTAGGACAAATCTGTACAAGTAAAATTATAATAGGTATATGTTTATAATTTGACAGATTATCATCAATCTGTTGAAAGAGGTTGTAACAAGTGATACTGTTCAAGACAACTTAGGTTTCTCACACCCATGTCAACAAAGTATACTAACCATCTCTATGATCTTTGCTAATCGAACACGTGAAAATGAACCAACTTCATTAGTTTTGATTTAAATTTCTTTAAGTTTAAACTTCTGAAAAAAAGATTTAAAGCTCTATTTTTTTCCTGTGCACTCTTTTTAACTATTCTGCCCATTTCTCATGGGATTTTTCTTAATGGTTTAGTGTGGATTTTTACTCATTTAGAAAAAATTGGCCATTTGTAAGTACAGAAATTATTTTCTCCCAGTTTTTATTTTGAATATTCACATTTTGTTGCCATGCAGGTCTTTCTTTTGTAGTGAATTGTGTTAGTTTAAAAATTTATGGCTTCTGAATTAGTTAACTTTGATATAAGGAGTTAGGTAAGAATCTAAATTTCTACCTCAGATGGCTACCAAATTGTTCCAACACCATTTACTGAATAAACCACTTTATTTGAAATGTCTTCTCTATCATACACTAAATTCTCCTCATACATATTTAACTCTATCCTATTCCTATTCATTTGTTGCTTTTAGGTTTATATCCCACATATAAGTGATATCATGTGGTTTTCAACTTTTTCTGTCTGGCTTATTTCGCTTAGCATGATTATCCATCTATGTTGTCACAAATGGCAGTATTTCATTTCTTCTTATGGCTGAATAATATTCCATTGTATATATGTGCCACAGCTTCTTTAGCCAATCATCTATCGTAGGACACTTCGGTTGCTTCCATGTCCTGGCCACTGTGAATAATGCTGCTATGAACATTGGTGTGCAAATACCTTTTCAAATACGAGTTTTCAAGTCTTTGGGGTAAATACAAAGTAGAGGGATTGCTGGATCATATGGTAGGTCAATTCTTAGTTTTTTGAGGAACCTCCGTACTGCTTTCCATAGTGGCTGTACCAATTTGCAGTTCCATGCGGGTTCTTATTTCTCTGCACCCTCTCCAACATTTGTTATTACTTGTCCTGTTGATTACAGCCATTCTAACAGGTGTGAAATGGTATCTCATTGTGCTTTTGATTTGCATTTCCCTAATAGCTAGCGATGTTGAACATTTTTTCATGTATTTGTTGGCCATTAACTGTATCCTATTCTACTGCACTGTTTATTCTTTTATTTGGCAGGGCTAATAATTCTTCCCCAACCCCATCAATTTATTCTTCTTTTCCATTATCTTACAATTATTCTAGCTTTCCAAATATTTGTCATCCTTTTATTTCCCTTAGTATTTAAAGTGTTTTCATACGGATCTTTCATATTTTTTGCCAAGTTTAGTCCTAGTTCTTTCATTCTTTTTGTGCCTCTTATGTTTTAAAAATTCCATTATATTCTCTAATTAGCTGTTATTTGAAATATGCTTATGAAATTAGATGTGAATAGTCAGGATTCAAAATTCTACGTCAACTACATAAAAAAATGCCCAAAAGCAATGATGAAAGAAAATGTATCAGAGTCCTAAGACTGGTTTTACAAACCAAATGAAATGGAAAATATTTACCAAGTTTAAAATACAGTGTTATTCAGACTGACAATGATTCCAAAGCACTCACAAAACAAGTGAAGGTAAATGTTTGGGAAATCAATATTCTCATCCATTAAAAAAAGATCTGGGAAAAAAAAATCTATTCTCATTACTCCCCCACCAGTGAAGGAGAAATGGCAATAAGTAGTTGCCAGATCACTAATGGAGAGCATTTGTTTTTCATGGTTAATGAGAAGGGGCATCTTATAAAAGACAAAATATAAGAGTCATATATCTACAATTCTAAAATGTTTTATTTATAATTTTATTTATTTTTTAACTTTATTTTATTAGTTTCAAGTATACGGTACATTGGTTAGACATTTACATAATTTATAAAATGATCCCCCTAATTGCTCTTTCTCTCCTCTGGCTCTCCACCCAGCCATTACATTAATGCGAATACATTCCCTATGCCATGATCCCTTATCCGTGACTATCTAACAACTACTAATTTATACTTCTTTAACTCTTCACCCCATTCTCCCAGCTTGCCAAATAAAAACATACACAGCCTCGTGTGCTTTATTCTTGTAAGAAATCCTTAAGACAGAGATTAAAGGTCACAATGGTTACTGAGTGATGACTATCAGTAAAGTAATATCTCTACCTTTGGGACTTCTATACCAAAGCCCATATAAGATAAAAAGATAAAGAAAAAGGTTTTAATTCTTTAAAAGCTTCTTTTCAATAACTTTTCTAATTAAATAGGTAAGACTACACAAGATAAATAAGAAAAATAAATCACACGTGTGTCTAAAAATAAAGCAAAAACTAACCTGTGGTATAAAGACATATCCATTGTGCTCAAGAGTTGTGTCCTTAATACGAAAATATCTAGAGTTTCTTCCTGTCTGTCTCATTTCTCTTTTCCCTCCTTCTCATGTGACATATTTGTTCCATTACTAACTTGTGCTTACCTACTTGGTTCACTGAGCTTTTCCCTGACTCAGGGAATCAGATTATTTATTCATCAAACATATCCCTCTTTATATCATAAAGATGATTAAGAATACACTAAAAATGTATAAAATATTACCTAAAACAGAAATTAATGTTCCTGAAGAAAAACTGAAGGAACAGTAAACACTCTTAAAGGTTTCAATTGCCTCCTCCATTTTAAATACACAGCAACTAATGTCAAATGCACTAAGAATTATCTCTCCTCCATCAGAAGTTCCCCATATAATAATCTCTAAAGTTGAAGCCATTTTCTTTATAGAAACTGAGCAAATAATCAGAATATCAGTTCCCGCCTCTGTAAAATGGAATAAGTTAAAAAGGAAGATAGGGTTGAACTTAGATCAGATGTTTTTGGTGTACTCAAAAGAAAAAACATTGAGGTGCCTCAGGGGTAGGGGATGAGGGATAGAATATCCTCACAATCTTTAACTTTGCTTTTATCTAATTAACAAATCTTATTCTTCGAAAATATAAATTATTTACTTCATAAAAATGAGATATTGTAGCCCGAGCTATATTTCCTAGTAGAATGAGGAGTTAGTACATCTAGATCTTATTGCTTTGTTTGAAACAACATTATTATAAAGTTACTAACTTTTGCCCTAGAGTAGGGGTGGGATGGAAAAATATATGAATTTAAAAAGTGCTCCAAAGTCTCAGGTAATTGTTTTTAAAGAAGAGACCACCAGGACAGTTAACTCCAAAGTGTTACATAAACCAAGATATCAGAAGCATTTAGTAAAAAAAAAAAGCCTGTTGTCACACTGCACTGTATAAAGCTAAAGTTGCTTTTTAAAAGAGTAATAAATGTATTGAAGATACACATTAATAAAAGGTAAGTATCAGTGTTTGAAGAGAGTAGTAGAAATGGAAACATGGGAGTTATAGAAGTATAAAGAAATCGCTCATTCAATTAATAATGTTTCACTGAAGAATCTTAGGTAACATTCTTTCTGAATAAGGCATTTTACTTATTTGCCGAGCTAACCTGTATAGTGCCTGTTGTGTTGACTGAACAGTGGGTTCTCCATCATCAGTTACAAATGCAAGGAAAACTGACACTGCAAATCTCCAGTCATGATTTTCAATTCTAATCTGCTGAGACTGTTAGACAATAACAATGGCACTGAGAAAGTTACAGGGGATATTTGTAAGCAGCTGGTTTCAGTACACAAATTACATTTAAGATTTAAACCAAGGAGGAGCTGGCTATAATAGAGCAAGAGGAGAAATGCCAAAAAGTATGGCAAGGAAGCCTTTTAAACCTGGGACTGGGTCTTAGTATTATTACCTCTTACCTCACAGACATTTATAAACTATAAACACCATATAAATGTCAACTGGCAAAGAGAATGTTAAAGATAGATAATAAAATGGTCAAAACATGAATTTAATGTATTTTTAACAGTAGTGCTAACTGATTCTTTTAAATACTCAAGTTATGATTGTGATTTCAAGAGGGGGAACAGATAAAATTCTTAGGCTGAAAAAATTTGAAAGACTATCTTATTAAACCCAGTTGGAAGATTAAAAGAAAAACTGAGACCCAGTGAGTTTAAATGATTTACTACCCAGAGTCAAATAGCTAGTGTTAGAGCTATGACCAAAAATTTGGAATTTGGAAATTCAATTCAGCACAGTATCAACTACGGTAACTCACTGATTTTTCTGTTTCTCTAAGAGAACCTAATTCTTTTAAAGCTCTTTTCTAAGCTCTTGTACATGTGAACAAATTAGTTCCCTTCAAATGGGCCTCTTTAGAGATATACATATAATATTCTAAGATAAATAATGAAAAACATCCAATATGTTAAAATATGTTAAAATGACAAACTTGGTATATGGTAATTGACAAACTTGGTATATGGTAATTAACAATTAAATCAGAGAATCTGAACAAGGTACTTATAATTATTGTAGAATTGAGTTATTTCTTAGATATCTGAAAAAAATCTTAAGAGGTAAATTCCAAGTAACTAAACATGTCTATGCCACAAATATAATTTTCCTATGGTTACTAATAAAGTAACACCTTCATAGGAAGGTTATGTTTATTTAAGCCTAAAATTTCTTTACTAGACATGCCAAAGTAAATCATCTAAATTCTACAGGTTTTAAAAGAGATATTTTCACTGTTACCAATCTCCACTAGAATGGATCTGTATAAATAAAAATATTGTTATGAAGAATCCTGAAAGCTCCCTAGTGAAATAATATTAAAGACATTTTACAAGAGTTTGATATATATATTATTTTTTTAAAAAACAATTTTAAATCTATTTTAATTTGGATGAAAAATAATTCTCAATTATACAATTGTCCCACGGTGATAAAATTAACTCGGAAAAGATTTAGATGTTAACGACAACTTGGACAAGTTGCTACTTTAAAAAACATAGGGGAGGAGGGAGACAGAACAGGGTCTTATTCTTTTTCTTTCCTTATCCTTAATATATTGATAGATTACTGCTTTACTACAACCCCAGACTCCTAGGTCTTCCTTTGATTAAATAATGAAAGGTGATTTTTCCCTCTGAAACAGAGTCAGTACTAGCCTTAAACTACCAGATACTCACCGAGTTAGGGTAATTCAAATAGCAGATCTGACAAGGCATATCCTGTGCTGATGACCTTGTATTCATCTGGCGTGTTCGAGACTTTTTACTTGGATTAATTACATGACACTCAGCAAAGAGCTTCTCCAGGTTTCCATCAAAGTACCTGTATTATTTAAATAGAAAGGATGAGAGGAGAGCAATAGCACACTGTTAGAGCTCTCCCAAAACCTGATTTTCTATAGGGAAAAGCAATGAACTGAATTAAAATAGACCAAGATTATAACCTTTTTTGCTAAGAGGAAATGAGTTGAATGGAAGTGTGTGTATATATATATATATATACACATATACATGCAGATCGAGTTTTTGTTGCTATTTTGATATATTTTACTTAGTTCTTATTCTGGGAAGTTAAGCTATTAGCATTTCAACAGTACTACAACTAAGTACTATCTCTAGTGGTACCTTATAAAGAGTAATGCTATTTTAAAAGGCTGGATTATATTTTATACAAGTAAATTCATTTTATTAATAATTTTAGTTATACCAGTTTAAATATATTAGCAAGTAAACCACCTACAAAGCATAACTCATCCCACAAATCATTTAAAAAATGAAATTATGCAACTCTCATTTTAGAAAATAGGCTTGCTTTCTAAATATTCATTTGAAATAATTTTTAATTTAGTGAGAAAGGGGAGGAAGAAGGAAAAAAGCATATCTTAAAATGTTTCTGTATCAAATAATCTATATATTAGCTTTTCATTAAACATGTTATCTAAATATACAGAAGTAGTTCACTATCTAAAATATCAGGAAGCATGGTATGCCAAGTACTACCTATAGAGTTTCAACTAAACTGCAAAATTCTTGACAGAAGACAGTGGTAAATACTTGATATTTCCCATTAATCCAAATGAGAGACATGATCCTTGGCCTCCTTAAATATCTTAAAAGGGAAAAGCAATAGATTAAAATTTTTTTTTTCGATCTGTGAATCAATATAACCAGCAAAAGTATTAATGCAAAATCTGGTTATTTTTCAACTTGTAAAGACCAGGTTTCTGTAACTACAATGTTCTTTACAAACGGAAGGTTCTCGGGTTAAAAAATAATCAATGCTCAAAGGAGATTTCCAATATTTTTAATAAAGGTCTTGTTCTGGCTTTGTGCCAAAGCACTTACTAGAGCTCCAGAAAAATCACTCAAATGAGAAAAAAAATCTAAGATTAATAAATCTCTTTTTATAAATATGTACTTTAACTACAGTATGTTTCAATAAAATGATCAAATTATCAATCAAAATGTCAGCACATTACATAAGGGGAAGTCATATAATGTTAAAGTTGTCCCTGATGGTTCAGTTAATCAAAAAAAATGGAGCAGAAAATCAAATGTTTTCCTACAAATTTTATCTCTGAGAAAGCCACGTCTTATCTGAAAAGTAAAAAGCATATCTCACATCAAACATAAATAGGTAAGCCAATTAAATATCTTTTTTATAAACAAATATTCATGTTCACAAAACAAACTTCTGTCATTTGAAACTTAACTACACAAAAGTAGTGACTCCTAATACTTTGGTAAACATTCTAGACAGCATGCTATCCATACAAAGCAAAAGAGACATGTGCATATAATTTCATAAAAATTATGAAAAAATGACTCTAGATTTATAACCTGCTTTCTTCACTAAACAATATGTAACAGACATCTCTGTCAATGAACATAGGTCTACATTTTTTTTCTTTGTTGTGTAATATTCCACTGCAGGTATGTACTATAATTTACTCAACCAATCTTATACTGAGGAACATTCAGCTGCTCCACATATAATCAATCCTAGACTAAAATCCTGGCCCATCTGACAGGGGAAAAAATATCTAGACTTAACTTGCACTTCTTTATTAGTGAGGCTGAATATATTTTTCGAAGAAGATTTTACTATTATTTCATGAGTTCAGTATGTAAACAGGAATAACAACTCGGTTTCATGGACTGCTTTCATATACCCAATTCTAATTTGTCTTTCACCCCTATTTAATGGTGTTTAATTGCCACTTCTAATTTATATGTAGACAAATTATCGTGCAACCTTTTGTGATTTCTAGATTTACCATGGTTTTGAAAGATCTCTATAGCCAAAATTATAAAAATTCTCCCATGATTTAAGTCTTTCTTTTAAACTGTTTCCATTAAAACTGCTGATTCACATGGAAATTATTTTTGTGTAATAAAGCAAGAATTCAATTTTATTTTAAGGCTAACCATTTACTGAAGGGTGTTTCTTCTACTTCTAGGTCTAAATCTCACTTCCTCAAGTAAGTTTTCTTTGACAGCTCCTCCCATCCCAACCCCTACTAGCTAAGGTTCCCTTGTGTTACATCCTCATGGTATTTTGTAGTCCTGACAACAGTTACATTACTAACTCTGTAATCATGTTTTCTCTGCTAGAATGTAAATCCCATGAAGGTTATTTTATTATTGCTGTACCCCTAGTGTCTAGAAGAATCCCTATTTTAATCATTCAATTTATTTCTAAAGAATAACTGATGTAAAGAGTAACTTTTTAAAGATAAATGACAGTAATAAATCTGAATTTATGCTTTAGGCATATTTCTTAAAGACAGCACATACTGAAGTTTACAGCTTTTCGATCCATGCTAGAAGCTACGAAAAAACTTTCAAATACTGTCTTCATGAACAGAATGGGGAGTTTAAGAATACGCTCATATTGCTGGGCATAGTCGTCCTAAAAGTCTTTTTCTTTATGCTCCATTTTATGAGAAATGTAAGACTTTAAAATTTGTTTTGCTTTTATTTTTATTTATTACATAATCTATCCCACAATGGCTCTGCTTTTACTAAACAACTTAAAATCAATACTTAAACTTATTTCTTAATTAGCCAACTTTAAATAATACATTGATTGCCCTTATATTAAATAAACCTACACTTAACCCTAGAGTTTTCGTTGGAACTTCTGGGAGACTTTCAGTTAATTTTAAGTTTATATAATGTTTTCACTAATCAAATTGTTTTTACAATATATAGCTTTTTAAATAATGATAAAAAACACTTTTTGTTTCCTAAACTTGATTATCCTAATTACTTAGACATAATTCAAATGTTTAAATGTACTCAAATACTTGTGTTGGCCAAATCTTCTCCTCCCCCATGTCTTCTCCCAATATTCTCTATATTGACAGCATCCATTTTTTTTCTGATACCTATTGTTATTGAAGTCCATGGTCAAAACAATTTTCCTCTTACTTCAAATCCGTTTTCAACTGGCACATATATAGGTCTCATTCTTGAAGTTTAGTAGTTCTATAGGATTTATCTTAGCATTTACCTTTCTCTTTTGGAATGCCATTCTTAATTACTTCAAGATCCTTTAGTTAGTTATTAAGATCATCCTGCTTGATTTGTACCCAACTCAATTTCTGGTCATTTGTCTCCTGTGTCTACCATCTAATTCCTTCTTTACCCTTTTCCTGTCTCACATGTCTCTATTTTCCATAGTATCTGCTCTATTTCTTGCTGTTGTCAATGTGGTTTTAAATTCTGCAAGTAATAATTTGTCTTTTCATTTTTTTTCTTAGTTCTGTGAGCTTTCCTTTTCATCTTCTTTTATCACTTCATCTTTGATTCCTAATCTCACAGTCTTTTTTAATTTCCTTAAATAGAACAAAGAAATTTTCCCCCCCCTAATTATTATTAAGGACTACTATGCTCAAGAACATGAGTGGATTCTTAACACTGTTTACCTGGTCACTATTTGAAAGTTCACTTAGTTTGTTGGCTTTTATGTACGTCCTTGCTTGTGAAAAACAAGCCAAAATGAAGAGAGATTGATTCAGTGTGTAGCGCTGCAATTCAAACACCCTGTTTAATGAGTTAACACAAATTCTCTCTGCTTCACTGACTTTGGTAAACAGTTGCAAAGCTTATCCTGGGACATTACTTCCCTCCATTCGGGCACCCTTTGCCCATCCTTTTGAGAAAACCATATTGATGAAAATAAAAACAGAATGCCACTGTGGTTCTTCCCTCAATTCAGCCCTTCCTCAGTGGGAGAAGGGCAGAATTAGTTTCCTAATCCCATCTCTCAGATGGCTTTGATTTCTCTAGATTAAGATTGTTAGAAGGGCAATTTGAGAAGATTCTCAAGTAGAGACTAGGGTTCTTTCTGTTCAGTTAGTATGTGCAAAAGAAATATAGTTAAGCAAATTAGCACTTAATCAGCCAACTTTCCAGAATATTTAGAGCTTAATTTTTCATTTTATTTTACTGCTAGAAACAACAAGACAAATAATATAAATTAAATTACACGGCAGGAACAGTTACAGCCTAAAAATTATGGTTGTGGAGAGAAGAGACGTGGCTGAAAGGGTATATCACCACTTAGTGTTTCTTTCTGAATTCTAAATGACTGTAGAATTGCTGTTTGCATCAAAATCAATATTTAATTTTGCCATTAGAAATATATCTTAAAAGTTACTAGGGCTTCATACTTCATAAAAAGACCATTGTTGAAGAAGTACTTATTTTCACAACAGAATCAGAAAAGTAAAAATGTTAAGCTAATTTAAAGTTATACAGTGGGCTTTCCTACTGTATATTTTTAGGTTATCAGAGTTTAATCCTCCTTATAGGTCTTTAATGTTCTCATTACATATTTATACCAAGTTAAAAATCTATTGCTATAAGCCTGAGAGGGAGCAAAAACGAACACACATATGAAAGTTTATAAACACACATTATACACTATACATATATGTATCCATAAATAAACATATATATAACACATACTTTTACTTCTGAATAACCAAATAATTTTTATGTCAACATTTTCAGGTGGCATGTTATGGGTTCCAGACTTCAATTTCAAAAAACAACAAAACCGCCACAATTATTCTATACCTTACTTATAGTTCTGACAAAGCATTAAAAAAGATTTGTGACATCATCTCTTTTAAGTTAGAATTGTCATTTCAACTATATTTTGGACCCATTTGCCTGCTTCTAATGGTATAGTTTTTGCACTTCTAGAAAAGGTATATTTAAAAAGCAAAAATGTCAAAGGAGCAAAGAAACAGATTAATTTATAATTCAGATGATTTAAATGAATCATTTGAATAAGAACTGCCATATTTATAAAAAGCAAAAATAATAAGGCATGAAAATGAGTCTTAAAACAGCAAAATAGAACAAGACACTAGACACACTAGGAGAGATTTTCCCCAGTCTTCATATATAGATATTAGTTTGAGCTTAACCCTCTTTCTACAGAAAGAAGCCAGTAGATATAGTACAGTATGGTAATATACACAAGTTATTAAACTATTAAGACTTTTTTTTAAAACTATAATTGTATGACTGATAAAAATTTTAAAAGGGCTCCTGAAGAATATAAATTCTCATGCAAATAAAAGATTCACTGCATCCTTTGTGGTTTTAAAAACTAATTGTTCAAAAGAAGGACTAAAATTATGTAAAATGACTGGCACATATATAAACTCTACAAAATTCTAAAGAACCAAAACTAAGGACATAGGGATAGAAATCTTTTTTTTCTAAGGATGACTTTTGGACCTCATTTTAAAAAAAAAAAGGTCTAATGAGTCTAATGAGGACTTATACAAGTCTATAACCTGCTTTAAAAGTTTTGGGTTTTTATGTTAATCTAAGAAATAAATTTAGTTCACATTTTAATATTAATATATTATATGTGGTATATAGCTAAATAAACATACTGATCATGTATTGTTAAGGAAAAGTAGAATACTTTTTGAGATTAATATAAAATTGTCCCCCTATTGGGGAAAAGGTAACCTAATAATAAAAAAATAATAAAATCTCCTGAGCTTGTTTATTGCTCAGCAAAAGATCACTTATAAAGAAGCTACTAAATACTACTACTTTCAAGTTGTACTCCAAAAATCTTATTGCATAATTTTTGAGAAACTTTCTGCCATTTGTTTCTCTATACTTTATCTTTTTTGTTTGAGCCACGATGAAAGGAAGTATATTAAGAAAACTAACCACAATGAAACAGAGGTAAGATAACTCCTAGGCTTGAATTAGCAAAATCATGCCATCTTCCAAAAAGGCTCCAACTCCTGTGACAAAAAAAAAAAATTTAAATACAGTTGTCTCTCAGAATCTTAGGTAGAATGGTCCCAGGACCCTCCAGGGATATCAAAATCCTCAGATGCTCAAGTCCCTCAAATAAAATAGTGTAGTATTTGCACATAACCTACACACATCCTCTCATGTAGTTTAAATCATCTCTAGGTTACTTATAATGCCTAATACAATGTAAATGCTACGGAAATAGGTGTTATTCTGTATTGTTGAGGGAATGACCAGAAAAAAGTCTGTACGTGTTCTGTACAGATGGAACCATCATAGGCCTAAATATATATTTTCCAATTAAAGAAAATATGGTCTCTTCTAGTATATGAAAACAAGTATCCTTTTATTCTTTTGATCATGATGTTTCAGTATATTTAATGGAAGTCTTCAGGTTGTAAATGTTGAGTCTTAAACCAAAATATCTTTAAAATCTAGCTATACTAAAACTAAGATTAAGCAATCAAAATACAAGACAGTATATAATTAAGACCCATTTTTAGTTTCCTTACAGATTAAGCAACTACATGTGGGAATTCTGCTAGCTAGAGGCAATGTTACTGCTCTGAAGGAAGACAGGGACACCTATTTGCAAAAACGATATGCTAAGTATGCAAGAGGTGAAAGGAGGTTCAAATGACTTAACAATGAATGCTAAGTAAGAATACAGAGAGAATAAGGAGATCCAGAAGGCATCATACAAGTTGTTCATGATGTACAGAATTGTACATAATGTCTGGGAGCGCAAGCCCAAAATGAAATATTGATGCTCTCTAAATTTGTGCAAAGACATGTATAGCTCTTGAGGAGCCTGGGGCCTGAACAGTTGAGGACATTCCAACAGAGTGCACAGGAATTAAGTACAGACATAGAGAATGGAGTAAAAGTATGGAAGGATTTCAAAAGTCAGATGGTATTAACTCATGTGGTAGAAACAACTACAAAGGTAGTGATAAAATGAATTGACATGATCAAAGTTAAGTTTAAGACAGATTTGATACTAGAGCCTAGGAACTGTCTTGGCAAAATTTCAGATTTACTTATAAGGTACCAAAGGCACTATTAATCCTACATGTCCAAAAATAAGCTGAAACTTCCCTTAAAAGGTTGTTCCTTTTCCTACATCTATGTATGTGTGTCTTAAAACTGTTTTTTTTTGGTAATAATTCTGAAAATTTCATAAACATAAATGAACAGCTTACGAATTGTTATAAAGCGAACACCTGAGTATAATAACCAAAACCCAGGACAAGAACACTGCTCGTACTCCAAACATCCCTTCTCAGTTAACAAGCTCTTCTTTCCCCCAAGAGATAATCACGATCCCATTGTTCTTTATAGTTTTATCACCTAAATATGTATCCTTAAGCAATATAGCTTAGTTTTGCCTATTTTGTAATTCATTAAACAGAAACATATAGGAGACAGGTATTTTTTGGATCTGTCCTCCTTTCACTCAATATGATTTTTAAGTTCATCTACGTAGTCACTTAGCTCTATTTATTTTTCATTGCTCAATAGTTATTATATAAATAGACCATAATTATCTATCTACCTGTCTATAGATATTTGGGTTGTTAGTAGTTGGAGTTATTATGCGTCATGCTGCTGTAAACAAGCTTATAGTATACGACTTTCAAATAAGATATGCATATTTCTTTCTATTGGATATACACCTGGGAGTGGAATTACTAGATCAAAGATATGCATATACATGTTAAGAAAAAAAATAATAAAATTCATTTTTATATTTCTTTCTAAAATCACTTAATATTAACAACTTATCTATAGGCTACTTTGGATTTCTTATGTACACAATTCATATAATCACTGAATATTAACTATTTAGCATCTCTCTTACAACAGTAATACCTTTTCTTTTTTGGTACACTACTGGCTAGGATCATCTACAGTATAATGCTGAACAAAAGTGAAGATAACATATATCCATGACCTGAACTCAATCTAAAAGGTGAATCTTTTCAAAACTTCAACATAAACTGGTATCTCTTACAGATGTTTTTATAGATTTATTAGATTACAGAAAGTTCTCTTTTGTGCCTAGTTTGCTAATAGTTTCTTCTTTAAAATCATGAATGATTATTGATTTTTAGTAACCTCTCCTCTGAGTCTACTTGTTTTTCTCTTTAATTTGTTCCAGTGACCAATCATATTGAAGTGTTTCAGGTTAAACCAATCTAGCATTCCTAAAATAAATATGAATCGCCCATGCTGGATTATGCATAGCTGAAGTCAATATGCAAATATTTTAGGGTTTGGTTTTTTTGTTTGCATCTATATACATGAGAGAAGCTGACACGTAATTCTTTAGGTTTTGTTATCAAGGTTGTGATAGTCTCATGAAGGTGGGGAATCCCTTTTTTCTATTTTCTAAAAGAATATTAAGGTTAGAGAATATAAGATTGGACTACTGTCTCCTTAAATGTTGGTAGAACTTACCAATGTACTTATCTGGACTTAGGATTTTTACTTACAGAAATTTTCGCTTTATAGTTATAGCCCATACAGGTTTTCTGCTTCTATGTCAATTTAGGTAATTGGCAAATTTCTAAAACTTTGTCTATTTCATGTAAAATTTCAAAATCTGACATAGTTATTCACAATGTTTTGTGAATTTTTAATATCTGCAGGATTCAAAGTGACATACTTTTTCATTCCTGATATTGGTTATTTGTGACTGTTTTTTTCTTTATTAATCTCACCACTGTGTCAAACATCTTTTGGATTCTTGATTCCCTCTACTGTTTCTTTTCTATTTTACTAAATTCTGCTCTGTTATTTCTTCTTGTATTTTCTCTGAACTTATTTTGTAGCTCTTCCTTTGGACATATTTAGTTCATTACTTTCCTTACTTATGCATTTAAGGTTATAAACTCTACTCTTAAGCATAATTTAGTCTGCATTCCCCATTTTTCTCCCTTAATACCCAAATACTTGTTTAAATAGCTGTATTTGAAATTTCAATCAACACTAATAGAACTTAAAATGTTGGCTTAAAAAAATACCAAGGCTAGGTACAATACAAAGTCATTTATATTAAAAGACAGCACTATTTGTGAATACATTTTCCATGAACATAGCATTTTAAGTTGGCATTTATTTTCTTTTAACCTATTAAGGTATCATCCTACTATCACTTCCACTGTTGCTATTGAGAAGATGTTCTCTAGAACAGTATAATATATACTCTACATTTTTTCTCTACATACAGTATATATACACACACACTTTCACTTTTTGAAAGTAATCTTTCTTGTATCTAATTGACTTTACAGTTTTCTCTATCTTTATTTTTACTGTCGTTTCGTAGTTTTACTATGTTGTTTTAAAATGTACATTTCTTTTCAACATATTTCATAACACCTTAAATGCTTTAGTACCTAAATTTCATGATCTTACCAAAAAGTGAAATGGGAAAATTTTCACATAACTCAAAATTTCAATCTTGTTGGGCTGTAAAGGGCTATCAATTGAAAAATACATTAAGATTTCAGACATGTCAAAATGTGAAAAACTACACCTCAGGATCAGTGAAATCATATTATAATACATGGGAACTGTAAGGCTTCTTGAATCTGACACTTTTGTCTTTTACCAGTCTGAAAAACTACCAGCCAATATATTCCGCAAATATTGCCTCTGCCCCATTCTCTCCTGTTTCTAAGATTTAATGAATTCTTCTCATTAAGTCTTCTATATTTCTTAATTTCTCTTGTGTTTTTTTTCTCATCTTTTAGTGTACTTTAATTCTAGATGGTGTTTTGATTTTCTAGTACACTAAACCTCTCTTTACCAATGTTCACTCTGCTGTTAAACTAATTCACTAAGTTGATTTCCTTATTTTGTTTAGTTTTAGAAATTCTGTTTCTTTCAAATCTGTATGATAATTCATATTTTCTAGTTCCCTGCTGATACCATATCCATTTTAGACTAGGTCTGACAATTATAATATCTAGAGTCCCAAGTTGGTATGTTTTAATTAGAAAACTAATTTGAGA
>NW_006442512.1:3496848-3537788 GCF_000325575.1 Pteropus alecto
ACATTTGCTTCTCTCATGTGCCTGGGTACATTAACAGTGTGAGACCATCTTAATCCAAGGTTTGAGATTTTCTGGGCCACCCAGATGACATGATTTTTAATAATTGAGATTTTATTGGTTGTTTTGAGAATAAGTACACATTCAATTTGCATACAATTCTTAATGTACGTACCAAAAACCTAAGTCTAAGTCATGTAGTTGTGATTCCTTTCTAAACAGTTATTCTGGTAAATTTCCAGCTTAAAATTTGGAGGCTAATTTTCCTCAGTAGAATATGAAGTACCAATATCTTCAAATGTTGATATGCCATCAAAGTTCCACTAATTCGCAATATCATATACACTACATAATCGAATTCTCAATCTTTCATAGCACATTAACAAAGTTACTAGGAAAATTGGATTACCATGACAAAGATGTTAAGCAGTACACAAAATTCTGACAGAGAGATCCAAGATCATGTTGTGGTTTTCTTTAAGAAACAATTCTACTGAAAACATAGGAACAGAAGTCATTTAAAACGCTCAACGAATTGGTACAGCCACTGAAAAACAGTATGGAGGTTCCTGAAAAAACTAAGAATTGACCTACCATATGATCCAGCAATTCCTCTACTGGGTATTTACCCCAAAGACTTGAAAACTCATATCCGAAAAGATATTTGCACACCGATGTTCATAGCAGCGTTATTCACAGTGGCCAGGACATGAAAGCACCTGAAGTGTCCTACGATAGTTGACTGGCTAAAGAAGCTGTGGCAAATATATATAAAATGGAATATTACTCGGCCATAAGAAGAGATGAAATACTGCCAATTGGGACAACATGGATGGAACTCAATCATGCTAAGCGAAATAAGCCAGACAGAAAAAATTGAAAATCACATGATATCACTTATATGTGGGATATAAACCTAAGACCAGAGAGTAGGGGGGATGAGGATGGTGGGAGGTAGATGGAGAAAAAAATTAATTAAAATCATTTCTTCAATAAAAATAAATTTTTAAAAAAAACGTTCAAGACATTAAATGAACGAATGACTAACATGCTTGTGTTATATATGGGATATAAGAACTACCTCCATCTATGGAATATTAAACTAACACCCAAGACAATCAAAGTCTCCCATATTCATTTTTTTATATTATTATATATTTTAATAATACTCATTATTTCCTGGGTGTACCAAAAAATAAACAACCAGCAAATAATTTCACCTCTTAAAAGCATTTATACTTTAAAAATGGAGTGAGGTGGAATTCCCTTCCTCTTCAAAATATTTCTAGAGCTACGAAAAAACTCGCATTTATAAAATAGTTGATAGAAACTCTCCACTGATTTGTACAAGAAGGGAGACAGGGACCTCTGATAGACATGGTGTATGACATTAATCAGACTTGGCTTCTTTCTCTCCTGATTCATCAGAGGCTGCACACCTCTGATTTTTAGTTTCTCCATTTTTTGCAGGTAAGTCTTTAGTTTCTTGGTTAGCCACTTCGGCCTGTTTTCCTTTTGCTACCCCTTTCCCTTTTGTTTGTACTTTTTGTCTGATTTATCCTTTCCTGCCACTTTTTTGGGCTTCATTTCTAATTTTACAAGAGCAAGTATAGTTACAATTTTGCTGATCTCCTAGACTTGTCCTTTGCCACTGCCTCAGTGGATACGACCTTCCTCTAGGGCATTGTGGGGGCAGGCCAGGGCGGAAGCTGGGCTGCTTGGCAGCTGCCGCTCCTCTCGCCACCTAAACAACCTACTGGGACCATGACCAGGGTGGTGGGAGAACCTCTATCTTCAGTCTTTAGAAGAGCTGGCTGACCTAATCCTCACTCTGGGTGGGCCTAGGACTCCAATTTTTCTTCCCATGCAAAGGGCCAACAAAAAAAATCACAGCTTCGTCTTTTCTGGGTCAGCATACACTTCTAGGACAAAGCAAAGTGGAAGACTTGCTTCATTACTCTAGATTCCCAGATTCTCTGAGGCCTTAATCCTCTAATTCCTATTTTACTAATCCTTTGATGTATAATTTTTAAAAAGATGTTCCAATATTCTACCTACTTAGTGGATAGAATGGTCCGAATTAACAGAAGTTTCAAAAAGACTCCTATATTTTCTTAGTTAAATCTCTACTTTTATCTCTTCTATCTACATTTTGCTTTTAATTAGCTGTCACCATCCTAAGTCAGGCCAACATTTTTTTGACCTGGATTATTAAAATCATTTCCAATTGGTCTTCCTGCCTCCAATGGGCTCATATTGTTACTAGATTCCCTCCCCCTCCCACTCCCTCCGCCCCCACAGTAATGCTCTTACATCACATTTCTCCATAAAACAGCCTTCAAAGCCTTTCCACTTAACAGGAAAAAAGTCCAAATTAATTTGCTTAGAATTCAAGGTCCTCCATAATGTGCTTCCTATTAAATCCATCCAATCATTTCCCTTCTATTTTTCATGTATTCCAGCCACTCTAAGTCTCATTTCCATTCAACATATGTTCCTTAAACTTCCTCCACACCAGGAAATGTTTCCTGAACCTGAATTGCTCAGGTTTCTATCTCCCCCTGCCCTTCCAAATACAATCAAATGCCATCTCATCAATAAATCCCTTCCCAATTAAATCAGAAATAACCTTTAATATACTCCCATAAAGTTTATCTCTAAGAACCTTGAGGGTAGAAACTGTGTATGATACACTGTTGTGTCTACCTCTTCACCAAACTTCTGCTCAATATCTTACACACAGCTGATATTCGAAAAATCCCTGACATTTATGAAGTAGTCAAGTTGTACAAAGACTAGAGATAACAATGGATAAAATAAAAATACCTTCACATACCAGAAGTTAATTATGAAACAATATATTATTACTAATTTGGCTATCATAGTAACATAGAAATGCTAACTCTAGTACTCACCAAATGGGTATTAATGCTTCAGAATGAAAAATGGAAAGCTATTTTTAACACAGTCTGGAAAGGATTAAAATCAGTCTTCAATATTCTTTGATTACACCAGTCTGTTAAAAGTAGTGAGTTACTGACCACCTACATTTCCCCTTGCCTCAAACATGCCGGTTAATTTATTAACATCCACGTTATACACTAGTAACTAAAATGAGTATTAAAAATTTCATAAAATAGGCCTTTAAGAAAAGAAATACATTGCAGGAGAGAAGATACTGACTTTTTACTTGTTTCCAACCTGAAGAGCTTGATTCTGGGAGTTTTGCCTGTAACTCCTGCCAAACTGAAATCTAATTTACATCCATGCATAATTTCAATATAAGTTCTATTACAGAAAAGAAAATCTAGAAATGGCTAAATTTAATTAAAATATTTACTTAACACTGATTACATATTAGGAGTTCTGTTAAGTGTTAGGAATGAAAGATGAGTTAGGATAACTCCTGCACAAAGAACTCTAATAGAAATGGTGAAATATTAAATCAAACATATATTAAGATGCAAAGGAATGATTAACTCTTGAGAAATAAGAAAAGCCATCTTAGCCATCTTAGAAGTAAAGCTTAAATTCTGAAAAACAATTAGGAAAAAGGGCAATAGGAAAGGCATCCCAGGCATGGGCCAATGACAGTACAATTTTAAAGATGTTCCCCAGAGCTGCGTAGCTAACAGCCTACTTTGATACCCATAGAAGCCCTGTGTCAGACAAAGAAATCATTTTCAAAGTTGAGGCAACACAAAAATGAATTTGGTAACCACCTTAAAAGTTTTACCTACTAAATATATGAGAATGGAAAGAAAGATATAAAAATAAAGATAAGATGTCAGACAGACAGAGCTGGATTTTTTAAGAGTTGTCATAAAAAAGAAAGGGAAAGGACAACACACTTTCCCAGCCTTTCCTGCTGGGAGGATTCATACCTAGCAGGACAGGTTGACCTGACCTAAGGTTTATGAAAAACAAAGTAGTTGAAGAAGGTTCAATGAGAAGTTCACCTATCAATGGGATAAGGAGATATCCAGCTTCCAGAGGCTGCAATAGCAGAAGTACTAGTTGTGTGATCACAGGCCCAATATTGATGATATAAGCTGTGTGGCCTATGCCCAATGGCAACAGCAAGAGCGCTTCCACTAAAATAGTGAGACACAGTGATTTTGGCATTTTCCTTGCTGCACAGCTTTCATGGCTAATTCTCAGTCTTTAATGTCTTTTTCCCTTAAACCTATACAATTTGTTTACAACAGGAAATCCTGATGGATACACCAGGAAAGGAAAAGAAAGTTCAAGACATGACAGATGAAATAATGGAAAGAACATCTCCCCAAAATTATGATAGGATCAAAGCCCAGACAGAAAGGTTTTGCCTTAAAGTAGAAGACCAGATATAGTCATAGCTGAACTTCTGAATCTCTGATTTGCGTTTTTCTTCATCTGAAGTAGCATGGTAAGAAACTAATGAGTAGAAAAAAGTAATCTATAAAACAGAAGAGAAATTAATCTATGGTGTAAAAACACTGAAGGCTGGGTATGGAAGAAACAGTCAAAGGTCTGGAAAGCTGCTATTAGAGATAAAAGAGACTAAAAAGTTAAAATGTTTCCTTCTCCACCAGCTCTTCTTATCCCACACCTCCCTCATCAAAATTTATTTTTAAAAAGACTTTATCACTCATATTTCAGGTCAGGACAAATTTGTTTAAACTGTGAATTAGAAGTCTGGGGGCAAAGAAGAGGAATTATTGGCAAGAATTTACTTATACTTCTATTTTCCTCACTGGTCAGAGGCTCTGGCTCACTAATGAATAAAAGAAAAGAACATTGATATGCCTGGTATGTAGAAATGAGGAAAGAGGATAAGTCAAAATTTAAAATATTTTACAATTTTGACGAAGATAAGATTTATCTTCAAGGATGTTAAAATGAATAGAAATAATACTTGAACACATTCTATTATTATCAAGTGGGAAGCAAGATTTTTTTTAATGCTACATAACAAAAATTACTGGTCATACTGTCTACCTCTTGTGATTCCTGGGATTCTAAATAGTTATAAGATTTTTATACTTCATTTTGTTTATATACATTTAGTATCCTTCATTTTTATACTCAAGAATTGGGAGGTACATAGTGTCACTGAAACTAAGACTCCTTACATTCTGTTTTTGTTTGTTTTTTTTTCCATTTTCCAAGGGTATTAAGGTGTACATGTTGGGGGAAGGAACGGAAAGGGGCCCTGGTTTTGGCATTTTTTTTAAAGTTCTCAGGTGATTCTAATATACAACCACTTTAACGGTTTATCAGTTGATTCTCGAGTTCCCTAGGTAGGTGATTAATATTATCTACATAAAATTTCTCTTCCTTTCTAATCTTCATACCACTTTTTAAATTTTCCATTTATTATTTTATCAGAACTTTCAGTACATATAAAATGGTGGTGACAGCCAGTAACCTTGTTTGATTTTAATGGGCATGCTTCTGTTTCAACATTAAGTATAACTTTGCTGTAGATTATTAGTTGATACCCTTTATTAGCTGAGAAATTACCTTCTTAGTTTGCTAAAAATTGTTTTTTTCTAAATCATGGATTAATGCAATTATTAAATGCATTACTGGCATTTATTATGCTTACATTTTGGTTTCTCTTCATTAACTTGTTAAAAAGTAGAAAATGCTCTAGGTGAGTTATTTTCCCACCAATGGTGACCTATTCTTCTCTATTCCTAGGAGAAATCCTATTAGACCATAAATCCAATTCAATTATTATTTTATTTATGAATTCAACAGCTATGTTCATAACGAAGATGGTTTTCTTATGTGGTCGTCTTTGTCAAATTTTGTAATCAGGGGTTACTTTGATTTGACTAATATGAATTAATGATCTATATTCTGAAATAACTTTCAGTAGGACCAGCAGTCCCTTGAAGGTTTATTAGATAGAACCTGCCCATAAAATCATCTAGTGCTTTCTGGGGAAGAAGTATGTATCTTTTAGTATATTTACTACATTTTTCCATGGTTATTTTTCTACTTCTTCTTGGGGGGCAATTTAGGTAATTTCCATTTCTAAACTTTCAAATGTATTGGTAAAAGTGGTATACAGTAATCATTTATAATTATGAAATAATTTTCCTATCCGTAATTATGCATTATTCCCAGTTTTATTTGTGCCCTTTCCCCCTACTCCCATATTTGCCAAAAGTTTATTACAAGCCCCCTTCGAAATAGACTTTACTTTTTTTTAGAGCAGTTTTAAGCTCACAGCAAAACTGAGCAGAAGGTAGATTATTCTTATATACCCCTATACCCACACTTGCAAAACCTCACCCACTATTAACATCTCCCAACAGTGTGATACATCTGATACAATCAATGAACCTATGTTGATATATCATTATCGCCCAAAGCCCATCATTTACATTAGGGTTCATTTTGGTATGGTACATTCTATGACTTTGGACAAAAATATAGTGACGTTTTTCCACCATAACAATTTTATACAGAATAGTATCACTGCCCTAAAAATCCTTTTGGCTCTGCATATTCACTGCCCTCCACATCGACCCCTGGTAACCACTGTTGTTGTTGTTGTTGTTTTACTGTCCATAGTTTTGCCTTCTCCAGAATGTCACATAGTTGGAATCTTACAGATTGGCTTTTCATTCAGCAATACACATTTAAGGTTCCTCCATGTCTTTTCCTGACTTGAGAGTTCACTTATACTTAGCGTTGAACAACAAATTCCATTGTCTGGAGGAACCAAATTGATTTCTCCATTCACCTACTGAAGGGTATCTTGACTGCTTCCAAGTTTTGACAACTATGAATAAAGCTACTATGAACAACTGTATGCAGGTTTTTGTGTGAACCTAAGTTTTTAATTCATTTGGGTAAATACCAAGAAGGCTGACTGCTGAATTGCATGGTAAAAGTATATTTAGTTTTGTAAGAAATCACCAAACTGGAAGCTAAATGGCTGTACAATTTTTCATTCCCTACCAGTAATAAATGAGAGTTCCCACTGCTCCACATCCTCATCAGTATTTAGTGGTGTCAGTGTTTTGAATTTTGGTCACTTTAATAGGTGTATAGTAGTATCTTATATTAACCAGCAATAACCTAATTATAAAAGATGTTAGTAACCCTTCATATGCTCATTTGACATCTGTATATCTTTTTTGGTGAGGCATCTATTCAGATTTTTGCCCATTTTTTAATTGGATTGTTTTCCTATTGTTAGATTTTAAGAGTTCTTTGTATGTTAGATTTTAGGAGTTCTTTGTATATTTTGGATAACACTCGTTTATCGGATGTCTTTTGCAAATATTCCCTCCCTGTTTGTGACTTGTCTTCTCATGCCCTTGTTAATTTCTTTTAAAAATCCATTTCAAACAGCTATCTTTTTATTTATGTTTGTTCTTGATTTCATTATGTTGTTTTAAAATATTCCACTCTCTTTGGGTTTATTCTGTATTTTTCTAACTTCCAATTTCAAAGGCTTAGTTTGTTTTCTGCCTCTTTTTCTTTTTCTTATAAAGATATGAATACTGTAAATTTCCCTGTACGTCTTCACCAGCATTCTATATTTAAAGTTGTTTTCTTTTTTGGTTTCTAAGAGTTATTCGAAAGTGTGAAAATAGAATGTATATATTTATTTTTCTTCAAATTTATTATAACCTAGAATGTGACCAATTTAAAAATAATATACTCTGAAGGGTACCACATACTAATACATATTTTAAATTCTATGTTTATTTACTTATAAACAGACTAAAAGAAAACAGTGTAAGAATAGTTATATGCCAAGAGAGATAATGGAGATAGCACAAACAAAACAACAATAAAGTTTTTAGAATGAATAAAGTCGGATACTGTTGAAATAAAAAATTCGAGATGGCTAAATAGCAGAGTGGATGCAGAGAAAAAGCAAGTTAGTAACAAAAATACCAGAAGTTTTAAATTTTTTCTGGTATATAGTAATTCATATTAGAATAAAATTCCTGATGAGTTAAAAAAAAAAAAAAAAGTTAGTGAATTAAAGGTAAACCTGAGGAACTTTCACAGACCAGAGTAGAAAGACAAAGATGACAAGTACATAAGTATTTTGAAAAAAATCAGACTTGGAAAAGAGATCCAGAAGTTTCAACATGTGATTAACATTAAAGAAATAACAGCTAAGAATTTCCAAAAACCAAAAACATGAGTTCTCCAACTTAAGGGTCCCAAAGGCTTCGTTTTCAAAACCTACCTCAAAAACTCAGAATATTAAGAATTTCTCTTAGGACACTCAAAAATTTATCACATCTGAAACTTGACTTAAATGACTATATTCTAGAGGGAAAAAACGTTAAATTTGGAGAAAACAATGGGAAGCAAGAAGACATTTTAAAGAAGTTAAACATGTTGAATAAAAAAAATAAGATCAAATGAAAATTTTAACTATCAAGCTAAAAGAAGAAAGGACAGAGAGGAAAAGTATGCTATAATTTTTGTCTTATGCAAGGCATAGATATAAATACTGCAATTAAATGTTATAAACTTAAAGTTTTAAGGATGCATATACAGATTTTAAGAGTGACCACTAGAAACACTAAAATATTTAACTTTGAAATTATTGTTGGGGGGGAGCGGGAGGAGAGAGGCAGGCAAGAAAACTTGATCAAGGCAAAAAAATAACTGAAGAAAAACATGGTGAATATAAAACACAACTTACAATTGCAGTAATTAAATCTATACATATTATCATAAAATAAACGGTGGCAGTGCTAATATCAGATAACATAAGATATGATGTGAAACTCATTAAATGAGACAAAATAGTGCATAGTGATTTTAAAAACACTAAAGATTTATAGGTACTCTATAACTTCAGAATATATAAAACAAAAATTGAAATTAACAAGAAACTGAAAAGTTCACATACACAAGTTTCCCAGAAGTCATCTACTTTTTAATTCATACTTACCAAAATTAAGCAGAAAATTTATTTGAAAAATGGTTTCAGCAGTGTCAACGGTGTTATAGAACAAAATTCAGAATGTCTTTGGAGAAATACATTAATAAGAAACAAACTGTAAATTACGTCTAATTCATTAGAAGAGTATCACATATAAACAATGAAAACTCTTCCTAACTGGTGTCATAAAATATGCCTGAAAATAAATATTACCAAACTTAAGAAGTATCACTGACTTCAAAAAAGATGGTGAGATCCATGGGGCTAGGTGGTGGGTTGGGGAGGTCACATTATAATCATACTAATTGTAAGGAACACTTTATTCTTCATGAACCCTGCGAAAGCTGTAATAGATAGTATGTGTTTAAGAAATCCAACAAACATGAGTTTGAGTGCTAACTCCTTGTGTAACGAAACTGAGATAAATATATTATGCTCTAAGCCTTAGTTTCCACATCAATTAAGTAGGTATAATAGTTTCTAGTCCAATAAAGCTATCGAGAGGATAAAATGAAATACTGTCTGGCACAGAGGGCTCAAAAATTGATTTATAATTGTCACTGTTCAATTGCAGTTGGGGTACAAGGTGTGAGAAATTGGGTAATATTCTTAGTATTATTTTAATATCTGTTTTACAGAGTACTTTCAATGTTTAAATCCAATGGGAAATATTTTCATTTATTTCTTACATTTGGGTTCTCAGTTCCCAATCACTAGTTGTAATTTTTTATTAAAATGAGGATTGCTAATTTTATTTTATTTTTTCTTTCTAGGATTGCTAATTTTAGACAGAATAAGGCTGAGAGAATAGAGGCTGTCACCTATCACCTTAACAAGTACTCCAAATTTCCAATCTAAGGAAGAGAAAATGATTAAGAATGTCATTAGTACTGTCATTCTACAATCCCAGTAATTTCTTCCCTTTTAGACCAAGAAACATTTTCAGAGGAAAAATACAAAAAATATCCAAGGTAATAAAATCCTGCACTCAAACCAGAGAACTAGTTCAAACTAGGTCACCTGATCTGGTGACCAGGATACTCTGATAAACTTTGTTTTTACTGAATGTCATTAATATATCTAACACAGCTTTAAAGGATTATGGGTAAGAAATTTTAAGTAATTAAAAGATCTATCAAGTGCTTCACTAAAACCTACTTTTAATTCTCAGTATTCAAAAGTCTATGTAACCAGAGGATAGGAGGTAGGGGGGGAGGCAGATAGGGTAAAAGAGGCCAAATACGTGACGACATTGAAGAATTGAAAATAAATTAATTTTTTTAAAAAGTATAGTAGAAGATATTGAAGCAGAGCCCCATCTCACCTCCAAAATAAAACAAGAAACATTAAGTCTCAGTTCCCTTGACATTAAATTTATTGCAAAATTTACAGATTTATTAAAGCAGATACTACTTGCACATTGGTTTGTTCACATATCAGTATATAAACCAATGTCCTACTTTCTTCTCATAAATTCTGTTCAATGGACTTTCTGTGTTACTTCTAAATACAAAGCTGATATGATAGTTCCTTACCTTTCCATTAGCTTCTCTTTATCCCAATTGAAGTGGCTAAGGAGTATTCTTGTGATTGTTGCTGGATTCTATAGGGGGAAAAAAAGTCATTTTAAGGTAAGAGCACTTCATTGACATTTAGTGAATTTTTAGGTTGAATTTAAATTTCTGAAACACTCCACCCAAGTTTCCCTTCCTAAGATATTTCTTTATTTCTCTAAGAAAACACAAAAATTTTAATTATAAGATCAAAACTAATTTAAAATAGTAAGCCACACTAATATGGCAGGATTCTATAGGATTCTAAAGCAGAATTCAAAATGAGACAAAAAGTATTTAAATGAAAAATTACTGTATTAAATCAAGCAGAAATTAAAATGAACTTTTATGCCATTAAGATTTAACAGCTGCCACATCGGCACACTATTAACAGAATTTCAAATACCTTAAGTACTGAATAGTTTAAATGATTCCAAACCATTTTGAGTCAGATGGTCCTTCAAAGATATTTAATAAAAATGACAAAATATCTGTACTGAGTAATAATTTATGGAGTGTAATCTTAGGTTATTTCATTTCTGAAAGGACAGACTAATGCCATGAAATAAAAACTTTACTGTCCCATATCATTCGATGCTGTCACAAATATTTCCATTTCCCATGAAATCAGTAAGCTTACCATTTGGGTAAGAATTTTAACTTAAAATGCCATGGTGCCTAAGAGATGAGCTAAGCCTGACTAGTTCAAAGACACCAGAGCTAGTTACAATGTCAGAGTCAGCTTATTTGGATTTCATGGATAATTTTATTATATCAATATTTCAAAAAAAGTTGCTGTACATAAAACCTTTATTTCACCACAGACTACAGTATCAGTTAACTACTGATTTAGTTAAAAAATAATCCCATATAAAAATCATGTCATTAAAGAAATCTCTACCAGGTTTTCTTAACAATACCACTTGTCACAGGAAAATACACACATATTCATACCCTCAAAAGCCAAAGATGACATGGTAAGTCCTACCCATCTACCTACCACTCCAGGAACAATTTACTAATGCATCTAGTACTCCTAACTTAACCCAGACTTCCTGAAGAATCCTCCTTTAACACAGCACTCTAGACAGACAATCTGCCAGAGTTGTTTAATATGTGAAAAAAAAACCTATTATGTGATCCTCAATTATAATGTTTATTTGTACAGAATATATAAACATTGTCATGCCCAGCTCTTTCTTAGAAATGGGATTCAACAATTTATTAAAAAAAAAAGAAAGAAAATTTCCAGAGTATGACAACAGGTTTTCACAATAGGATTTGTCTACCATTTAAATAAAGTTATTCATTTAGATTTAGGCATATGCAAAATAAAGGCAATAATCCTAACAATTAGGAGAATTAAATCTAGCAGTGTTCACTAGAATGGTGTGAGTTACTTTGTAGCACCAGATACACTATATTTTCTCCCACTAGATGGAGTGCTTGGGGGAAAATGATCTAAGAATTGTTAAGTCTCAACTTGCAAAGAAAAAAAGGGAGAGGAGGGCAAATGCCCTCTGACTTGTTGCGAGTGCCTTTTCTGTTTGAGTTCTAACATCAAAAACTGGTCCCAGCCACAGGTTTCCAAACCTGCTGTTAATTCATCAAAAATTACTGCAGTAAGTTGTTTAAAAACCTGGATTTCTAGGTTCCACTCCCATGTTTTTATTTATTAGGTTTGGAAGTATTACAAATGCAATAAGACAAGAAGAAAGGCATAGAGATTAAAAACAACAACAAAAAACCTGCTGTATTTTTATAGACTAGCAATAAATAACTGGAATTTTTTTTAAAGTATCATTTAAAATAGCACCTAAATATGAAATATTTTAGGTATAAATTTAACAAAATATGTGAAGTATCTGCATGCTACAAAATACTGATGAAGGAAAATTTTTAAAACCTAAATAAATGAAGAGATATACCATTTTTGTGGATTTGGAGACTCAATAAAAGTTGTTCCTCAGTATCCACGGGGAACTGGTTGCAAGACCACCCAAAGATACCAAAATCTGAGGATGCCCAAGTCCCTTGGTGTAGAACAATACATACAGCTGGCACTCTGCATTCACTGATTTCCAATCATGGATCAAAAATACTATTTTCAAACCTCAGACGGTTGAATCCTCATATGAAAAATCTACGGATATGATAGGCCAACTATAGTCAAAATATTAATTCTTCCCAAAATGATCTACATAGTCAACACAATACCAATCAAAATCTCAATACAATTTTTCAATAGATGTAAACAAATGATTTTAAAACTTATGGAATAGCAAGGAAACTAAAATAGTCAAAGTAATTTTCAAAAGACCACCACCTGACTTCAAAACATACCATAAAGCTACAGTACTGGCAAAAGGATAGATACAGAGATCAAAAGAGTAGAAGCCAGAAATAGATCTACATAAATATGGCAAAGTGATTTATTACAAAGATGCTGAAACAATTCAATGGGTTAATTCAAACAGTGGTGAAATAATTAAGACATTCCTGTTTTAAAAATCAATTTTAACCTATACCCCAGACTTCATACAAAATTCAGAACAGATATACCTACATGTAAAATCTAACACTATAAACCTTCTAGGAGAAAATCTTTGTGACCTTGGGTTAGGCAACCAGCTTTTGGAATGAAAAGACATGCCACAGATGGGGAGAAAATATCTGCAAATCATACATCTGACAAAGAACTTGTACTTAGAACATATATTTTAAAAATCTCTTAAAACCTAACAAGAAGAAAACAAAAAGCCAATTTAAAAAATAAGCAAACAATTTCAACAGACACTTCAAAGAAAATCTACACAGAGGCATAAAAAAAGTATATGAAAAAATGCTCAATATCATTAGTTATTCGAGATACACAAAAGTGCTATGGAGTATGTGGTGCAACTGAAACTCACACACTGCTGGTAGGAATGCAAACGAGTACAGCCAAAAAGAAAAAGATTAGCAGTTTCTTATAAAGTTAAATATATACTTACTACAACCCCCATACCTCACTATCAGGACCTGACCCAGGTGAAATGAAAACTTATGTTCACCTAAAACCTATAGGAAAATGTTTATTAACAGCTTTATTTATACTTGGCAAATATTGGAAACCAAAATGTTCCATAACTGGGGTATGAAAAACAAACTGTGGTACATATTCATAAAATGAACTACAACTCAGCAATAAAAATACTATTGATACATATAACATATGAATAATCTTAAATGCAAATTTTCTGTGACAGAAGCCAGACTCCAAAAGGCTATGATTCCATTTACATGACAGGATGGAAAAGGCAAAACTATATGGATGGTGTACAAATCTCTGGTTGCCAGTGAGGGTTTGAACAAACAGGGAAGAAAGAGGGACTCTTATAGGGAATAATGATGGAACTGTTTTGTAAGTTGATTGTAGAGGTAGTTATACAACTCTAGGCATTTGTCAAAACTCATGGAATTGTATACCCAAAAGAATAAATTTTATTGTATGTAAATTAAAATATAAATGTAAAATATTGAATTATAAAAGTAATCTAACCTGCACTAGAGTACCTACAGTAGGATTTCTGACAGTTAAAAGCATGAATGTCAAAAGGGCAATGCTGAATAGAAGGAAGAGAGATGTGAAATTATTTACTCTCAGGCACTTTACATACATTATTATTTCATTTAATCTTCACATCAATACTTAATGCAAAGTAGGTATTATTTACTTTTTACAGATGAGGTTAGAGAGGTCAAGTGACTTGATTCAATATAAAATAGGTAAATAGAATCTGAAGATTAGAGGGAATTTGTAAAAATTTATGCCTGTAGCATCACCTCAAAGATTGTGATTTAATTGCTCTAGGTCAGGGCCTGGTGAAAGGAAAGAATCTACCTATGTGCACTACCAAAATTCATAATTAGTTCAGCGAAAAGGCAATTCAAGCTCTTGGTTAAAAGAAAAAAGAAAAAAGAAAAACCTTCTTCATTCTGTTTTTATTGTGTTCCTCATTTTTTAAAGATACAAACAAACCAAACAAATATAGTTAATGAGCAAAATAACTATTATCAGAAAACTAATACTAGCAGAGGTACATTTAACTTTTAGGACAATAAAGCAACCTATAATCTCATATATCTTCTAGTCATTAGCTCTAAAACAACAGTTTCCCAATTTGGCTACATATTAGAATCTCATGAGGAACTTCAGAAATATCAATACTTGGACTTTGCTACCAGCAATTCTGATTCAATTGTTTATTGTGGAATATGGATATCTGTATTTTCACCCCAAGTTTTCATCTAAAATTCACCAAATAATAGCAAAATGCAGTCAGAATTAGCAGCTACTATTCTAAACAGTTCCCCGCAATGGGGGCTCTGAAAAGTAAGGTATATATGTAAACTCCCATACGAATATAAAGTATAATATTTTAGTAATCTGAAGAAAATTACAGTCTAGGGTTACAGGAGCAGTGTTTGCTTTGAAAGTTCTCTTTCTGCATTTTTAAAAGGTGGGTGTAAATATGTCAACTGTCCCAGCTGAGGCTTAGAAATCAACGCACTATCAACCACTATCCTTTGGTCAAGTGGTTCTAACTTTGGTATAGCACATTAGAATCATCTGAGCAGGATGTGCAGGACACACCCAAGCCAAATATATCAGAATTCTGGAGAAGTTAGGGAGATTTCTTAAATCCTAATTAACATACAGAGAAAGGCCTCCAAAGCCTAGCTTTTTATTCATTTCAGTATTTGATGTAAAAAATAATTAAATAGGTTACAGGCTCCATCTCAAAACTCAGTTTGACAATTTTTCTACACAAGAATGGGTTCGTGTTTCTAAGATAGTTTCTATCTAAGCTTAATTTATGAGTATCTTAAGAGAGCTGCTGATAGCCCAAAATTTATAGACTATTGTTTTGTTATGCCTTCTTAAACATTAGAAACCCAAAAGCCATGAAGTACAAAAACTTCTGTATAGAAATATTTGTAACACCTATAACGAAAGGTAAATAAACAAACATACATGTCAATAAAAAATGGACAGTTTATGAATTCGCACAATTGGCTAAAAATAAGAAAACATTCAATCTCCTTAATATAATGAGTTTTTAATCTACTGCAATGGCTAAGATCTTTAAAAACTGGTAAGGTCCAGTGACAAACATTTAGGGAAATGGCCCATAACAAGTTACTGAGATGGCGATTTTGGTGAAAACTTTTGTGAAAGCGGTTTGGTAGAACTGATCAAAACTCTAAATGCAAATGACCTAAGACCTAGAGATTCCACTTCTAGGAACCTACCCAACAAAAATACACAAGAGTAAAAGGGCAGGAATAAGAAATTTGACAATGCAAATTATTTGGAAACATAATAAAGCAAAAATAACCTACATTTCCCCAAGAGACTGTCTATAAATCATGCTGTACTTGTACTTAATACAATACAGGAATATCTGCTTTATTGCACTTTGCAGATATTGTTTATTTTACTAATTGAAGGTCTTGTGGCAAGTCTGTGTCAAGCAAGTCATTGGTTCCATTTTTTCCAACAGCATTTGCTCATTTCGTGTTTCTATGCTGCATTTTGGTAATTCTCACAATATTATTATTTTATTTGTTATGGTGATCTGTGATCCATGATCCTTGATGCTACTATTGTAATTGTTTTTGAGATGCCATGAACTGTGCCCACATAAGATGGTAAACTTAATCATTAATGTGTGTGCTCTGACTGCTCCACCAAACCAGCTGTTTCTTCCTCTACCGCTTCCCCTTCTTCAGGCTCTCTCTCTCTCCTAGGGCCTTCCTATTCCCTGAGACACAATATTAAAATTAGGCCAATTAATATTCCTGCAATGGCCTCTAAGTGTTCAAGTTAAAGAGTTGCAAGTCTTCCACTTTAAATCGAAAGCTAGAAATAATAAAGCTTAGTAAGGAAGGCATGTCAAAAGCCCAGATAGGTTGAAAGCTAGGCCTCTTCTGCCAGTTAGCCAAGTTGTTAATGCAAAGGAAAAGTTCTTACATGAAATTAAAAGTGCTATTTCAGTGAACATAACAATGATAAGAAAGTGAAAGCCTTACTGCTGATATGGAGAAAGTTTTAGTGGTCTAGATAGAAGCTACGACATTCCCTTAAGTGAAAGCCTTATCCAGAGCGAGGCCCTCTCTTTAATTCCACGAAGGCTGAGAGAGGTGAAGACTCTGCAGAAGAAAGTTTGGAAGTAGCAGAGGCTGGTTTATGAGGTTTAAGGAAAAAACACAAAAGTGCAAGGTGAAGCAAATGCTGATGTAGACACTGCAACAAGTAATCCAGAAGATCTAGCTAAGATAATGAATGAAAGTGGCTACATCAAACAACAAATTTTCAATGTAGAGGGAACAACCTTATATTAGAAGACGCCATCTAGAATTTCCACAGGTAGACAGAAATCAATGCCTGGCTTCAAAGCTTCAAAGGACAGGCTGACTCTCTTGTTAGAGGCTAATGTAGCTGGTGACTTTAAGTTGAAGTCAAATCTCATTTACTATTCAAAAAATCCTAGGGCCCTTAAGAATTTTACTAAATATACTCTGCCTGTGCTCTATAAATGGAACAACAAAGCCTGGATGAAAGCACATCTGTTTACAACATGGTTTACTGAAAATTTTAAGCCCACTATTCGGATTCACTGCTGAAAAAGAAAAAGATTCCTTTCAAAATATTACTGCTCACTGAAAATGCACCTGGTCATCCAGGAGCTCTGACAAAGATGTACAATGAGATTAATGCTGTTTTCCTACACATGGACTAAGGAGTAATTTTGACTTTCGAGTCTTATAATTGAGGAAATACATTTCATAAGGCTATAGCTGTCATAGATAGTGATTCCTCTGATGAATGTAGGCAACGTAAATGAAAGCTTTCTGGAAAAGATTCAACATTCTAGATGCCTTTAAGAACATTCGTGATTCGCAGGAACAAGTCAAAAAATCAACATTGACAGGAGTTTAGAAGTTGATTCCAACCCTCATGAGTGACTTTGAGGGGCTCAAGACTTCACTGGGGGAAGTAAAAGCAGATGTGGTGGAAACAGCAAGAAAATTAAAAGTAGGGCCTGAATATGTGACCGAATTGCTGCAATCTCATGATAAAACTGTAAGATGAGTAATTGCTTCTTATGGATAAGAAAACGTGGTTTCTTGGAATCTACTCCTGGTGAAGATGCTGTAAAGACTGTTGAAAGACAACAAAGGATTTAGACTATTACATAAACTTAGTTGATAAAGCAGCAATAGGGTTTGAGAGGACTGATTCTAATTTTGAAAGAAGTTCTACTGTGGGTAAAATGATAACAACAAGCACTGCATGCTACAGAGAAATCGTTTGTGGAAGGAAGGGTCAACTGATGTGGCAAATTTCAGTTTGTCTTATTTTAAGAAACTGCTACAGCCACCTAACCTTCAGCAACCACCACCATGATCAGTCAGTCAGCACCCAACAAGGCAAAATCCTCTACCAGAAAAAAGATTATGTCCTGTTAAAGGCTCAGATGATGGCTGGCATTTTTAAGCAATTTTTTAAATTAAGGTATGTTCATTTTTTTGGACATATGCCATTGTACATCTAATAGACTACAGTACAGTGTACACGTAACGTTATATGCACTGGGAAAACAAAATATTCATAGGACTCCCTTTATTGCAATATTCATTTATTGTGGCGATCTGTAACCAAAACGACAATAGCTCTGAGGTATCTGTATTATGCAGCAATTAAAAAACCAAGGACAAAAGAGATCTGTATGAACTGACATGGAAGGATGAGAGACCAATGAGTAAAAAAAAAAAAGTTATTGAGCAGTGTACAACATTCCAGTTACATATTTAAAAAAGGTAAATTTCTACGATATAGTGAATGTGCAATTTAAAAAAAGTTTCAAAGGCTATAAAAGCTGTCCCTGAGAGTTATCCTTGAGGACTGGTTTCAGAGTAGGGTGAAACGGTGGGGTTTTTTTTCTACTTTATGGACATGAATAGAAATTTAAAATATTACTTTTATAATAACCATAAAGAGTAATACAGGCCTTGCTATTCAAAGTGTGATCCACAAAATCACAATCAACTGAGAATTTGTTAGAAATGCTGAATCCTAGGTCCCAACCCACATCTACTGAATCTTCATTTCAATTAGATCACCAAATTCCTGAGGTGATTTCCATCCACATTAAAGTTATGTTGAGAGCTTCATATACTAAAAGTCACTAAAAGGCTTCAATATAATTAATACTTAGTCAATGACATACAATAAAATAAATTCTTTATGTATCCAAAGTTCATACAGTACCATAGGCAAAATGGAAGAAGAGTACTATCTTGCCACCAAAAGATTCTCTGGACTTGGATCAATCAGGATTTGGTGCAGGTGACAGAAACCACTAACTAAATATTTTAAACCAAGGCAGAGTTAATAAAAGAAATTAACCGTTAGGAGGACTGAGGAATGGGGCTATAAAACTATGTCTATAGGAAATGATACAACATTACACAACTGAATCATGAGGAGCTCGCCTCAGTCAAATGCTTCCTGATAACACAGAAAGGTGAAGAACAGATGGCACAATGCTGTATTTCTGATACTGCAGAAAAACCTCACATCTTCACAACCCAGCAAAAAGAGGTGGGGCAGAAAAGGGAAGAAAATTGAACTCCTTTCAAATTTCTCACACACACATATATTTGTCAGCTATTTCATATCTAAAACCCTAAATGCAAATAGTTTGAGAAATAAAGTTTCTGGCTTTCTAGCCCAGTAGTACAGACGAGTGCTTAGGAGGGTTGAGGAAGACGATCAGAATTCCCAGATGATTTTAAAGCTATATGCATTTAAAAAGAATCTGTAACTAAACAATACTAATCCTTGAAATTTCCAGTTTTGAATATTTCCTTCTAAGCTGCTCTCAGAAGAAGAAGGTCAGAGAGAAAGGAAAAATTTTGAGGGTAATTAATGTTTTTGAGAGACTTTCCCATTGAAGATGCTTCTTGGAAGATTTGGCAAAAATTTCACTTTCACTCACTACTCTTGGGGATTATTCAAAACAAAATTTAACACTGACAAGTTTTGACCAACTATCTTTAATTCCATACATCTATGATACTTAATTCCAAATTCTGCTCAGATAAGCATTTGAACTACAAATGTAATTCTGATGTATCAAAACTTGTTAATGAATACACCTAGCCAACTACCCATCAACATCTCAAACATGGCTTTGCTGTTCTTCACCTGCATTTTAAGAAATTACTTCTATGTCATCTTAAATTTGGAAAGTCAAAGATTTCACCTCTACAGAATGTCAAGTGTTTAATCAGAATTTAATAAAATAAAATGTTTCTGTAACTGTAAGGAAGGATACTAATACTGTGCATAATCATTTGATTTATTCTGTAAAAGTTCAACCTAAACCAATGGGGGTGGAGGATGGAAGGGATATATTTACATAAACAGTAGAAATAATAAATAAGGTAAAAATTCTATTTTACATTAGAAAAACAAACTCAGGATTTAAAATAGCACTCCCCCCCCCCCATATGCTTTAGCATCTACTTGACCAAGAGCCAAATCATTTCCAACAAATATAACTCTAGTTTTAAACCACCAAGACCCATTCAGGCAAGATTTCCTTAGATCTTAAGTCTCCTGTCCATTCCCTGAAGGAGGGCAGGGGGTGGTGGTGGTATCTTATAAATTAAAAAGGGTAAAAACTAAAAAGGGTGAAAACTAAAAAGCTAAAGCCAAGAACCAGGTAACTTCAATTCCAAACTACTTTGGCATAATGGAGCTAATCTAAACCACGAATGAAGATTCTATATAGATCACCTCATTCTACTTTACTATTTTTGTGGTAGTTCATAATTGTAAGAGATAATTGATGTTATTTAGTAGCCATCTCAGTTATCTATTCATGGTCTCACCTCAGAGTTCCAACTGTCAAGCCCAAAATATCAGTATTCTACACAACTATTGGGGCACACACTGAAAGTGTTCCACCAGTCATAAAACCAAAACATCTGAGTGACTTCAGTGTACTGCCATTTCACTTAACACAACCACTAGCCATCTCTAAATTACCTAGAGATGGTATACAAAAATTAAATTAGTTCTGTAAAGTGAACTGCAATACCATTAAGAAGTCTTGTATGTAGTTACCTCTACCTCTGGAGGCACTTAGAAAAAAAGATACACATACATTCCCAACAACTTCTTAATAATGAATTTTAACAGTAATTGAACTAGCACTTTCTCAAACCATATCTTTTTACTAATATCCTTCCCTTCCCATCATAGCAACTCAAAATAAGTAGCAGGATTCGGATTATCATACTCTGTTTCTACAGTGCACACAATATTGAATATAAACATGAAATTACCTGAAAATCATAGTGCTTATTTAAAAAGAGTGTGGAGTTTGATTTAAGTAAATTTGCATCTCACAAACTTTTTTCTTAGAAAAATTCTATAAGAAAGCTATTGTAAGTTTTTTAAAGCCCAAAAAGTAGTCATAAATCCAAATGATCTCGAAATAAGACACAAATATACTCCTGTACTATTTTTAAAAAGTTTTATAACCAAGCTGTAACAGGACATGTACATCTTCAGTACATTCATTTGCCAATTATTCTCAAAATACACAGCTCAATGATTAAGAATCACGAAAAAGGAACCCGTGGTATACACAACCGGAATCTTCTTTCATGAAGGCTTATAATAAATTCTTGGACTAAGAACACTTCTACATACATTTACTGAGGGAATTTTACAAAATGAAAGTATGTATCACCTTTGATTATGGGCTTGAACTAAATTATTTTTAATTTTTTTAAATTTAATGTATGCGTAGTTTCAGAAGTTAATAGTAACCTCCAGTTTAACAAGCTTCTTTGCCATATCTTAGTTACTCATTTCCGGTTCCCAGAGGCAACTATTTTAAATTCTTTTGGCTGTTTCTTTGGTATTTATTTTTATCATAAATGTTTATGTTCAGATATTTACTATCTTTCCATTTAAATATTATATATCACCTTCCTAATGTGAAAGTGAAGATTTAGCACTCCTACATCCACCCTCTCCCCAAACTTTCTTGTACAATCTTTCTCGTTTTTATTTAAGCCTCTATCCATTGTTTTTAACAATCAACAAACAGGGCTTTCAGAAAGAGAGGAGAGGGAAGGAAATTACCAATGCAGTATAAGAAGTTAGTTTCCCAAAGCTTTAAAAGGACACAAGTCTTCCAGATGAGAGTCCGCTAAGGGTCCACCACAATCCATTAGAAGATTCACACATATCTCTCCAGAACACCAAAGATAAAGAGAAAAGGCAGAAACTTAAAAAAAAAAGTCATAAAGAAATGAGAACCAGACTGGTATTAGACTTAGTAACAAAGAGTAAAGAAGTCAATATCTTTCATAAACATTCCAATCTAGAGTTTCCCAGCTAGCCAATCTAGCAGCCAAATTTAAAGGCAAATTAAAGACACTATCAAGGCCATGACGAAAATATCCTAGGAAAAGTTATGTGGGAGTTAAATTAAGAATGTATCCCAGTAAAATGAGATTAAACCAAGAAAAAAAGACACAGATCTAAGAAGCTGAGGTTCCGGTCCAGGAGAACGGTGATAAAAAGTTCATGGTTGATAGCTTTACAAAAGAAGAACATCCTAATTAGAGAAGAACAGGATAGAGGGCCCCAGGAGGAGCATAAACACAATCCAAATGACCTTGATACCAGAAGCACTGTTGTTAGGAAATGTCCAGAACATGACATTTGGCCCATTTAAAAAAATAATAATCTTAATATACTTCTTGGATTGTCACTGAATGAAATTATAACCATAAACACAAACGCTGTTCAATAGCGTCATTTTTAAAATTTAAGCTATGAGCAAATTAAGACTTGGCAAAAGGACTCTGATAACAGAAAAATATAGCTGGCATAAAGTAGGATTCTCAAAGGTAAGAAAAGAGGAAATAAATAATGCCAAAAGGTACTATTAAAGAGAGGTACATTAAAGTTATAAATATAATAATTTGAAGCCATAATACCTCTTTAACATATGCATGTATTACTGTTTTTCTCATTAAAAAAAGTAGAAAGGATTTAAAAAAGCAATTCAGAGAAATGTTAAAACAACCAATAATATTTTATCACACTAATGAAAAATTTAAGACTCTTAATAGTAGTGTTAGCAAGGGTATACAGAAAATGATAGTTCACACACTGCTGGTGTAAAGATAAACTCAATAATCTTTTTTAAAAACAATCAGTCTTATTTATAAAAACTGTAAATGTCTATACCCAAAATCCAGCAAGCCCACTCCCAACGTAAGGTTAGATCTAGAAAGGAAAAGGAAAGGACAAAAAGGAAGGAGACACACAATACAGAATTAACAAAATGTCCAACAGCAGAGAAAATGATAAACTCATATGGCCATATGAGAAAATAGTGTACAACTGTTAAATCCACAGTATATTAAAACAAAATAGCAATAAAGTGGAAGTGGAGTAGGAAATGTGAAAGAGCACAAATACAACTCATTTTTCTTCTAAAATCATTTCGGTTGTAGATTATTTATTGACATAAGAAAGCATACGTTTAAAAAAATCAAATCTTAGGAAAAATTTAGATCCCATTAAACAGTTCAAATCTTCAGCACCTTAAGAATCCCTTTTCACAAAGATATAGATTAACCAAATTTTGTAAACCAACATGCATTTTTAAAAAGGAGAAACTGAAAAGTAGAAGTTATTTCTGAAATGTCAACAGTGGCAGAGACAGGATTAGAACAAATATAGGCCTCTAAAATTCAGAACTATTTTGCTTTACATTGAGTTGGACTGCTAGATTTGATCATTTTGAATAAATTATAGATTCATGACTAATATTCATTTCAACATAGTCATACTATAATAGGTAAAAAAAAAAATGATTTATGATCTATTTAGACCATGAAATACCTAAAATACATCTGGAAGGATCTAAGTATGAAATATGAAAGTAAAAAAATTAACCAAAAAAAGTTTCCAAGACAAAAGGGGGGGCCATCTTAAAACACCAAAGCATCTTGTTTTAACACTATTGAATCGAAATACCTCTACTATGGTATACCATGAAACTTCACTACAAACTACATTTCCACATTCAAAAGGTAGTAAACTAATCTCCTCAATATAGTACAGAGTTTATTAAAGTGTTAACTACTAACATTAGACTTTTGGGCTGATTGAGGCCGTCGTTATTTAAGATACTAGGTTTTACAGTCATTTTGAAAATCCAGCAATCCTCACTGAAAACCAAATACAAACTTTTATCTGCCTTTTCATTGGGAAGCCTTGAGAAGCACTCTATTAACTTATTTGGAAAAACATAGCCCCTTCCTTTTAGAAGCCTAATAGCAAAGAAAATTATGCAAATTATCTATATTCAGCTATCCCTATAATCCCTAACTTTACAACCAATTATGAGTACTATAAACAACCTACTAGCACTTTACACCTTATATATGTCTTCCATTTTATTCAAATGTTTGCATTGTATTGCCTACACTTTTAAAACAAGTCTGTCTGTGACTTAGGTCTTAGGATTCAGCATAAAAAGGCTATTATTGCTCTCATTATAACCCAGCATTTTAAAAAAGCAAGCAAGCAAGCCAGGAACTGCTATAATTGCTATCGTTGAGCAAGTAAATGGATACAAATATTTAAATAAAAATCCTTAAGCTTCCTTATAGAAGTTAAAAAACAACCTTGAAACTTAAGATTATATCCATCGAAATATTCTAGAATCAAAAATATAAATAAATATTAACATATAAATATATACATATGGCACATCAATCTATCTTTCCTGCTGCTTCTCCCACAGGTTCACAAATGGGATCTTTTGTCACCACTGTTTCTGAAATCAATCAGGTTTATGAATCGATCAAATATCATCATATCTTACACATTTAAACAATTCTTCTATTATTAAGCACTTTTCAAAAAGATAGTGGCAAATGGCAATTCATTTTGTTGCCTAAGTGCCAAGTAAGTTTCTGGTTTAAAAAAAAACAAACTGTGTCCTTTATAAATACGTGTGTTAAATCTGTCATGTCAGAACAGGCTTTTCCATAAAGATTTACAGGATAAGCATCATGACCTTAAATAATGAAGTACTTGCTGCCAACATGTGTGCGTGCATGTATGTTTAATGGTCCTTTAATGACTTGTCTTTGGAATGATTCTGTCCTACCTTTGCTGCTGCAGCCCGCCTGTCCTTTGCATCACTGAATTCATACTTCTGGAAGTACCCAATATGCACTGTAACAGACAGATGGACAGATCAATGGGCCACAGCGGCAAAGGCCAGATAGACAGACTTGATAAAAATTAAAATCAAGGTATATAAAGGGGAGGGGGGAACCAGAAGAAAACATATCTACCTATATTCTATAGTAAATTAACTGAACTTCACATCTGCAATCCTCCCAATACACATACCCAAATAAACTATTCTTGATTTCCATAATAACATCGACAGTACAAATACAGCAGGCACTTCTGTAATCATGCCACACAATTTCTTCAAATAGAGGTTGCTCTTTTAATATACAAAAAACTATCAAAACTGAAGGCTTCCTATGCCAAAATTAAAAGGTAATTGCTACATGCAGAAATTTTCTACTGTAATGCGAAGGTCTATGTAATCAGAAATTACTGAATCAAAGTCATATTTCAGCATTTTACCATTCTACATTTGCCTATCTATGTAAAAATGGTTGCTAGCACCACATCTAAATAACTTTGGGGGCTTAAAATATATTATACCGCCGTTTAGATCTATTTCCGAGAAATAGTAAAACATTCTATATAAAATTATCAACGGTATCTTTAAAAGTTATGTAGAGTCCTCTTGTTGCCTCAAATCCATTCAAGCAAGTATTCAAAAAGTAGCTTCTAAAAGTTATTTTTTAAGAAGCATCTTAGTATCTTAAAATGTTGGCTTGGCTTAAGCTTCATCAAAAGCTTACATCCATGGAAAACCCATTTTAATTTAATCAAATATCTCATTTTGCATGCATCTAAAATACTATAGATCCATGTAACATATTTAAGAAACACTGAGGGAAAATATTTCTCCTTTTATTTCCAGGGGATGGAACCATTTACAAATTTATTACTGTAACCCCTCAAAAACATGAATGGGTATTGAAACATGATAATCAAATGTAATGCATGATCCGTGACTGAATTCTAAACTAAAAAAAGAAAAGCTCTAAAAGACATTAATGAACAAAACTGGGGAAGTGTGGATGTGGTATGTATATCAAATTTTCTTCTATCACAACTTTATTGATATAATTCATATACCATAAAATTCACTTTCAAAATGTATAATTCAGTGGTTTTGATTGTACTGAGTTGTGACAGTTGTGTTAACCATTAATTTTAGTACATTTCATCACTCTAAAAAGAAACCCCACATATCCATCAGCGGTCACTTCCCATTCTCCCCTTATTCAACACAGCCTCTGACAACCACTGATCTACTTTTCGTCTCTATGGGTTTGCCTATTTCTGGACATTTCATATAAATGGAATCATAGAGTATGAGGCCTATTATGACTAAGTAATTTCATCATTTGGTTTTACTTATCTAGGAAGGCCAACAAATTGAGAGCTTGCCATGGACCTCTAATAATCTAATAAGTAGGTTTCACTGAGGTAATGAAGAGCAACTATTAATCCAGGAAGTTAGTGAAATGAAGGCTGCTTAAAACTTAAACTACACTATTATAATACCTATTTTTACAGATGAGGAAAAAGAACTGAAATTAAATAACTGATACAAAGACATACAGATGATAACCAAATGTACTTACAACAGATGTAATAATGCCAAGACTGAAACTGAACTTAATTCTGTATGATGCCAAAGACTTAACCACTAAACTATTCTGTCTCCTAACAAAATAATTCACCAATTCTCACTGATTCTACCTCCTAATATCTTGAATGCCATACCCTCCTCTCCATTCCTCCCTTGCTAACCTTACCATATATTTCTTGCTCAGATTATCGTAATAGATTTCTCACTATTCTTCCTGCTTCCTCATCTCATTTTGTTCTCATTTATTTTCTATACTGTCAGCGAAGTGGTCTTTCTAAACACTAATCTTATATTAATTTAAAAGTTTAAAGTTTCACCTGGCCCAAGGGGCTAACTCCATCTCTCTTAGCACTATGCTAAAGTCTTTCATAAAATGCCTGCTTAGGTCCAGCACCTACCAAACCACTTACCAATTATTTTAGCAATATTCAATTCTTTAGTGTTCATTCAACATATCAGACCATTAATAGCTTCTCCCTTTGTATATTCTAGTCCTCCTCTGTTTGAAATGCCATCTCCAACCCTTTCTGCCTAGTGAGCTACTATTCATTTTTCAAAACCTAGCTTCAGACCCATTTCCAACAGGAGGATTTGTCAATCTCTCCCAGAAGACAGCATTAAACATTCCTTCTCTGATCTTGTAATTCTACTGTTGCACATATCGCTACACTGTAATTTATTTATACATGCCTCCTTAAAGAGCTGTTCAGTATCTATATTCTCCCAGCACTGTAGCAGCTAAAGAAATAATAGTTGGTATAAAAAAAAAAAGTCAATTAAGTACTCAACTTATATACTGTGCCCAATTAAACTAAAGTATTATTTTTAAGAACCCATTAACCTCAGAATTGCATAAAATAATTACAACATGATATTTAGGGTCTTAAATTGGGCAGGGGAGGATGGAGATTCTACATTTAAGAGAAAGGTATTAAGAATGAACATATTAATAATTGTGGTTGCTTCTAAGGGAAGAAACCAGGTAGTTAAGATATTAAGGTGGGAGTTTTTTTACTTTTTAATCTTTTGTACCTTGAATTTAGAGCCAAGAAAATATACATATAGTCAAACAATAACATTTTTTGAATCCTAAAAAAAAAAGTTTATCAACAGTTTAGAATACAAAGGCTATTTAAAACTTTTTTTTTTTATCAGAGATTATTGAGGAGAGCTCAGTTATGTTGGCCTCCGCTTGCAACTTACTGATTTTGGTTACACCAAATAAAGAAAATCCTGATTCACAAAGATAAGTGTGCACTGCAACTTCATATTATTCACTTAAACTGATCCAGAGCTTAATAAAGGTAGTAGAAAACATTTTATTCAGAGCTAACTTGTTAACTGTTTTTATCTTTATAAATGCAGAATCAGAGGAAATATACAGCACTCAAAACCCCAAAACTATTAACACAATAACATCGAGGTGAGTTACCTATTTATTCACTTGTTACAGCAAAACTTCCCAGTGTCTGTGAGGAGGGTATGAACAAATAGATCTGCGTTCGTTCCCCTTGTCTGGCATTTATCTAACTGAACAGGGTGCATGCACATGTGCAGCTGTAGGTTTATAACTTATGTAAATATGCTTGAGCAGACGTGCACAGGTCTGAACCCAAAATACCAGAACAAAATAATCTTCCTAATCAACAATCCACAAGAAGTAAAACAAAAGCTTTATTCTGGATTCTGTACACATACAAAAAAAAGTGTTAGCCTGAATATAGTTTAATACACTGGTAATCACCAATGTTAAATAATCTTTAAAAGTATAGAAAGGCTATCGTGAAGAAGGGTTAAGACTGGGTAGGTTCAAGTAAAAAGCCACAGACAGGTATTAATATATGAAAGAACTCAAAATCAGATCTGTTCAAATATGAAATCTGCTCACCTCTATAAGCATCTATGGGGGTTTAAATTACTATAGAGGTTTAAGACTAGGCTCAGGGACTACTTTATAGGGAGGTAGTAGTTGGTAAATGATTAATCAGGATAACCTTTTAAAACCCCTTTCATCCTGTTAATGTGATTCTATGCGAAACAAAAATTGTATTGATTCTGATACAAAATAAAGATTAGACAAGTTTATTTCATCCTTAATTCTTTAGCTATTGTTTAAATGTTTTATTTTCATTCTTAAGGGTGACTAGAATATTTTTGTGAATTTTAAAGTCCTATTTACACCCCTTTGGCTTTACACCTGGGTAGAACGCAAAAATATAAATCAAGTTTCAGACACCATCATAGGACCCAGCTATAACTAAATTAATGTAATGACTTGAGATGATTACAGAAAACAGATATGATGTTTAAATCTAAAAGTCAGCGTAGTGAACAAAATTATATGATTTCTTCTCAAAGGAATATTATTTCCATATTAAATGACAATCTCAACCCCACTAAGTTTTTGCTTCATACGAACTTAAGTAATGAAAGGTAAAAACATTTCTTTATATGAGTTTAAATGGTATCAGTAATAAGCTCTGAGAACTTCACAAAAGAACAATTTCCTCATTATTTAGCAAAATAAGTAAAGTCAGCCATTCTCTCTTTAAACATATAAAGCATTTGTTATCCATCATACCCACAACAATTTCACAATACTGTTCTTCCAGAATCTCTCAGTGCTTCTGTCAGAAGAATGGTGGGGCTTTTGTGTTCCACTGGTCTCAGTTTGTAATTTCACACATAAATCATGAACAAATTTTACATAATATATACGCATATTATAACACAGGTCAAGTAGTGGAATTATTTTATGCTAAAACTTTGTGTTTTTAAATGCTTACACTGGACTAGAAAATAGTAAATGCTGTAATAGCAGTTTGGGCTTAAATTTTTCTTGCGGATGGTACATTTGCAGGCTAGAAAGTGTAAATGGGGCATGTATTAGACTTCTGCCTCTATTCCTCTCTTATTTAGATTCATAGGTCACAAGTCAAAGCCCATTAACTCTATACGAGTCAATCTCCTGGGGCACAGAGCTGGATGGAGAAAGGTAGTCAGAAAATACCCAGCTCAAAAGACAGTAACATTCATGCTTTATTTCTATTTAATGATATAAAATACTGATTTCTAACCCCAACTATGAAAAGCTAGGCAAGTTATTTAATTCTTCTTAGTCTCAATTTCCTTATCCATAAAACAGTAAAAATGCCATCTACTTCAGAAAGTAGTTGTGATGACTAACATTCCTTTAAATAACTGATTTAAGAGCAAAAAAAACCCAGTATATTAGAGAATGAGAGAAGAGTTAATTGAGGGAAGTGGACAGAACAGGAATGTGAACAATTTGCAAATGATAAATAGGGATAGTACTAAGACTTATTTTTATCGATAATAAAATCAGTAAGAAAACTCACATTTAATTTTGACTATTCAAAGTGTTTATCAGCTATGTTCCAGGAACTGTGCTGGTAAATGGGAATACCAAAATACATACACTGATCCCACTCTTAAGGATTTCAGAGTCTATTTACTGGGAAAGTAAATAACAGATATAAGAGCTTTTTAAAATAAAAGTATTACAAAATTCTTAGACGCAAAAAAAAAAAAAAAAGAGATGATGTTTAGGGTGGATCTTGAAGTACGAATAAGTTTACCAGGGGAAAAGCATTTGAAGCAAAGGAAAAAGCCCTACAAAAGTACAGAGAAAAATTTCATAGGGAATATTATTATTTTGCTATTCCAGAATGAGTGTGAAGAAACGGCATATAAGTATATAGGGGTTGAATTATGAAAAGCCTGATTTATCATGCTAAAGAACCTTTTTTCCAAATTTGCATCCTCTTGTAGCCTAGTTACTGGGACCCAGAGCCTCAGAACCCTTACGCTAAGTATGCTCCTCATAAACACCATTTCCTATTCCATTCCTACCTCACTGCTTATTCAGGAATGATCAAAGATCTGGTAAATTTTCTCAGGCCATAAATTAAGATCAAGTATGGCTATATCTGACACTGTCATAAACGGAATAGGATGACCAGTCTGTAAAAAAATACATTCGGCGTTCTCTGAAAAATGTGTGGTGACCATACTATACTACTCACATGGTCCCGTTTTCCATCATTATCACCTTTGTCATGTTCTTTTGATTTTTCTGATTTTGCCAATGAGAGCCTTCTAATAACTTCTAATCACTTTTAACAAGACTCTACTTATCTACACAAAGGTCAATATGTTCCTTCTTTCCTAAATACCAACTAATCATTCTGGAAGGCAGGGCTTTCCTTAACCAAGCAGCAAAGAGGGGCCAACACACAACAAAAGTGAAACACATCAGGGTTAACACTGTGTAAAATAACACTTCAAAAGGCAAACTGGTAAGTGTGGGGCTCTGGGTAATGGCAGCACATACATTAAAATCCTCCACTTTGAGAACCAGGCCAGGGCAAGTCCAGAAATAGGAAATAATTGAGACCAGGCTACACATGGATAAAAGTGGGAATAATGGGTCGTGAGTTACTGCCTTTGTAATCAGGTATTTATTTACGTTTCTGCTCCTTCCTAGACTAGGAGCCATGGAACAGAAAGGAATGTTTTCCACCCATCTCTGTACTCCTACCGTCAAGCACATGTCCCATGGGGAGACATGTGGCCATAAAGATTGAGTACAGATATGGCAGAACATGGTGATAAGAAGATGTCTAGTGGTTTTAGGAACACTAAAATCCAAGAGGACCAAGTTCAAGATAGCCAGTGGCATTAGATCAGGTGGAAAGAAAGCTTTGGTCTTTTAGCTTCTTATCTTGAAAGCATTTGTACTAATTATCTTGTCATAACCTGAATTTTATAACTGGAAAAAAAACTTTCAAAGCCATCAAGTCCAAATCTTTTCTTTTGCAAGGGCAAATTCAGACTAGAGACTGATTTAGTCTAAAGTTACATATTTAGTATTATAAATAAGACTAGACTCTAAACCTAGACTGTAAGGTTACAAGAGTTTTATGAAATTTATGAAATGTGAATTAAATAGACAAAGTGACTGTTAGGTACTTAAGAGCTTTATAAATACTTGTCCCACATATGGAAGTTTTAAAATATTGATTTTGGTAAATCTGCTGTACTATGCAAGAGGCGGCTGCTCTACTCTCAGTTTGGAGGGCTTTCAAGTTTACTTTTTATTACTCATTAAGCATAACACCATTAAAAAAAAAAATCTCATGATTCTGGAACTAAAATCTAGCCTTATAGCCATATCCCTGTATCTTACCTTTCCTTTCACAGGGTATCTGTGGTAACCAGCCTCCAAGATGGCCCCAAATGATCCTTGCCTCCTGGTATTTGTGTAGTCCCCTCCCACGGTGAATAAGGCTGACTTGTGTAGTCAATAGGACATTGCAGAAATCACAAAGTATGACTTCCAAAGTCTAGGTAACAAAGAAATATGTATATATGGCATCTGTCTTGCTTTCTTTGATTACTTGCTCTGGGGGAAGCCAGATAACAGTGAGGACACACTCAAGTTTGGAGAGGCCCATGTGATAAAGAACTGAGGCTTCCTACTGATAGCCATGTGAGTGAGCCATCTTGAAAGCAGTTCTTCAGCACAAACCAATCCTTCAGATAAATGTGGCCTCAGCTGACAGGATGACCACAACCGCCTCGAAGACCCAGTGAGCTAGAACCACCCAGCTATACCACTCAAAACTCTGAAATAATAAATGTGTGTTGTTTTAAGTTTCAAAAAGTCACCTGTTGGGGTAAGCTGTTATGTAGCAATAGATAACTAACAAGTGACTCATCTAAAATCAGAGTCAATAGCTACAATAAAAGGTTATTTTAGTATTGTTTTCAGTATACAAACAAAGAAAACTTAAGTAAAAGAATTTGGCCTAGTCAAAAGTCCAACTAAAGTCTGAAAAGGTTTGGTACAGCAGAAAGAGCTAGTACTTTTAAAGGTCAAAAATACAGAGTTTTAATTACCTCCACCAGTCTTCTCTGAGAAACCATTTCTCAGCTTCTCTAATTTCAACAATTTACTTATCTGTAAATGAAGATAACGCTATTTCTTTGGGATTTCCTAACAAATTAATACACATGAAAACACCTAACACAGTCCACTAATATCAGTTATTATTACCACTTTTGTCTATGTCTCAGTCTCCCTTACATAAAATGAGTAAATTAGATCTTTTTTTTCCACTCCAACTTGTAATTTTCCCAACTCTCAGATCTCTTACTCCAATCTTTAAAATGTCATACTTTCTAGCTGGAATCCAAGATCAAAAGTGCATTCTACAGTCCACAAAGTGGTTGCTTGCTCCCATGGAACACATACTTCTAAAACCCCCAACACATAACCCAGAGACTAAGGATATTCAATGATTTTTTAAAACACTTACTGTCCCCCTTCCAGGTAGGACAGAATAGCTAAGAGGTAGCATTCCTATCTAGAACTAGAAAAGCCAGATACTGTCCAGAAATGATCAATATGAAAGCAGTAGAGAGCTGCTGAGGCAACAAGAACTGGAGGAGCTGGTAATCTTACAACAGAAGTGGCTTTTACCCTGGGGCACTTGCAAGTTCTGAGAACTAGCAGACTGACAATCCACCACAGAGGGGTGCTACTTAGAGGCAGAATAGTGGCGCCACTAAAGATGTTCACTTCCTACTATTTGGAACCTGTGAATGTTATGTGACATGACAAGGGGGGATTAATGTTGCAGATGAAATTAAGGTTGCTAATCAGCTGACCTTAAAAAGAAAGATTATCCTGAATTATCTAGGTCAAAAGAATGTAATCAAAGGGTTTTTTTTAAAGTGGAAGGGAGCAAAAGTGGACATCAGAGATTTGAAGATGCTATGCTGCTGGCTTGAAAATGGAGTAAGGGGCCACAAGTCAAGGAATTTAGGCGGCCTCTAGAAGTCGAAAAGGGAATAGATTCTCCCCTAGAGCCTCTAGAAGGAACACAGCCTGCCAACACTTTGATTTTAGCCTAATGAGATTCACTTTGGACTTTTAACTTTCAAAACTTTAAGATAATAAATTTGTGTTGTTTTAAGTCAGTAAACTTATGGTAACTTATTACAGCAACAAAAGGAAACTAATACTGAGACTTGAAGAGGTATCTCAAAGAATGGTCCGTCTTCCCCTCAAGCATTTTGCTGAATCCTGAGATTGCACGGGCCAAGACTAAAAATCTAAAGGTAAAGCCTCCCAAAAGCAGAGTGGTGGTTCCAGCAGTCTAGGGTAACAATGGTTAAACTCTGGTACCCCCTAAGGGAGGGACTGCTGAGAATATAGTAGGTTCTTAGTTGAAGAATCTAAAGAGCCAACAGCAGATTCACAAGATAGACTGAAACTGAACAGGGCTAGAACTGTCTTATTGGGTTAAGGTGAGCATTTACCACTCTAACCACTAATCAGAAGGAAGTACAAAAATTTCCTCTGGAGGAATCTATCATTATTCAGAATCTCTAAAATAGTTTATACACAATGTATGGCATGCAATTAGAGTATGCCAAATGACAGGAACACATGACTGAAAACTGAGAGGAAAAAAAAGATAGGAAAAAAAGATTAACAGATCATCTGAATACTGCAGTTAGCTGACAAAACTTTTAGTAAGTGATTAATATGCTGGAAAAAATACAGCAAAAGATGTAAAACATAAAAAAGAAGAAATCACCGGAATATTACCATCTATAAAAAATAAATGGAAACTCTAGAATTGAAATATACAATATCTGAAATTAAGAACTAATTAAGAGGTGTTCAACAGATCAGACACAGAAGACATATTTGAAGACCCAGAGATAAATCAATATAAATTATCCAAACTTAAGCACAGAGAAAAGAGTATAAGATACACAAAAGAGCAGTGGACACATATGGAACATAAAAAGCCCGAAAAGATTATAACTGGGTTTCAGAAGGAATAGAAATTTAAAAAAAAAAAAAAAAAAAAAAAAAAAAAATTTTTTTTTTAAGGAATAGAATTAAAAAAAAAAAAAAAAAAAAAAAGATAAAGACATCATCCCCACATATTGAAAAGGATCTGAAAACCCAAAACAAGATAAACACAAAGAAAACCATGATTAGAAACATTAATAATTTTCTTTCAGCCTTTCAAAGACAAAGTAAAAAAATCTCACAAGCACCCATATCAAAGACTCATTAGCTTCCTCCTACCAGAAACAATGGAAGCCAGAAAATAATGGAATCTTTAAAGCGCTGAAAGAAAACTACCAACCTAAAATTATATACTAATATTATATACTAATAAAAAATATCCTTTAAAAATGGAAGTGAAATAAAAATATCTGCAATAAAATGTTTACTAAGTGCCTACGATGCTCTAGGTACTGTTTTGGGCACCGGGAGTAGAGCAATGAATAAAATAAAGCCCCTGCTCTCATAGAGCTTTCGTCTTAATCTAAGAAGTCTGAATATAAACAAAACGACAAATGCAATATGTGAGATAGGTATCTTTGCTAGTTCCTCCTTAAAAAAATTAAGCATCCAATCTCATTTCCAATCATCATTCCTCAACTAGTCATATCTTATGATTCATATTTCCTAGATTTTATTTAAGTACAGAACCTAATATTTCTGTTCACACTCCCCACAGCACCTAACATAGCTTATATATAATTATGTTTCTGATTAATCAGTAATAGTTAATTTATAGTTTATAACCCATTGCTAATTTATAGTAAACTCATATAGTGTGGTTAGTCTCATCTCCTGCCTGCAAGCCTACATTACATTTCCTTTATGTTCAGAAATATTTCAGAACATAAGAGTAGCAATTCTCAACCTATATGGTCTCAGAACTCCTTTTCAGCTTAAAAATTGCAGATGCCAGAGAGTTGTGTTTATATGAATTATATCTATCATATATATTAAAACTGAGAATTTAAAAAATATTAATTCATTAAAATAACAGTAGTAAACCCCACTGTTAATACAAAAACATTTTTATGAAAATATATTCTAAAAAATTTAGTGTGAAGAACATAATATTTTACATATCTGAAAGTCTCTGCTATCTGACTAGAAAATAGCAGGATTCTCATATCTGCAGGATTCTCATATTTGTTTCTGCATTCAATCTCTTAGACATGTTATTTTGTTTGAAAAATAAAGAAGATATGTAGCTGGAAAAAGAGCACTTTCAGAGCCTTTTCAGAAAACTATGGATGTTATTTTTGATAGTACACCAAAACTCAAAAAGTAGTAGTTTCCTAAAGGCTAGTTACAAGGTAGAATTTGAAACCGGAGCAAAGAACTTTTCGTACTCTAATTATATCAAAATCCAGTGGCTTATCTTGTACTTTGAATGGATCATTTACCAATGCATGATTGTGAAATATAACAATTGGTCATTCGGAAAATATTGGTTCCTTATGTTATGCAGATCTTCTAAATGTTAATATAGTTTATTATGCAATACATTATCAGACGTTTTTAAGAACTAGGAAGCTGTCAGTTTCACAGCAGCAGATATGAGCTCTCCAAAATTCTAATTTTCACTTAAAAACTTTAAAAATTTTATCATTAGCAACAAATAACTGTATGCAGTTTTCCCGGAAATGACAGGTATATTTCATTCATTTGAAGGAATATTCACCATGTTTATTTGACATTTGTATAAATTACCAGTTTGTCAGCCAATCTTTTGAGTAAGAATGGTGTTCTATCAAATAAGCAGTTTGTTCAGCTCACAAATCAAACAACTGCACAAATATTTTTCTTTGAGACAACCACTGTACTTCAGTATGCAGCAGTGCTTTATGCATACCTCCAATTTTGCCACATAAACTATTAAGAAGATGTGTACTTAAAAAGATAGGATATAAAACTAGAAATTTTTACTGCTTTATCCAGGACAGTTAAGTGAAAATGGTATTTTTTACTGAGTGTGTGGCAGTGGAGAATACAACGACTACTAGTATAGCTTGGTGCCACTGATCTGATCTGTGCTAAGTAAGGTTCCTGTGGTTTCAACCACCCATTGCTTCTGTACCATCAGTACAAACGACAGCATATTAAAGAAAAGCAAGTACTATCTTAGTATTATCATAAAGCAGTTTTACTTTCATGGACAATATTTTGAAAACTAATGTGTTAGAGTGACTCGGTTGTTTTTAACATCATTGTCAGGTTATATAAAGTGCCAGTGAACTACATGCAAATAAAGTTTAATCTAAAAGGGTCACCATATGTTCAGAGACCTTAAAAAGCTTGTCTTCTTGGAATTTAAACACTTTTTTCTTGCCATCTTCCTATATGATTACAGTGGCATTATCTATAAACCGCAAAATAATTAGTGCCAGAAAAAAATCTTGTCTGCTTTCCTTTGGTTCACAGGTAAGGAAAACAAGGCAGTAAGAACAAACTTCAAGTATTTACTGAATTTCTACTATGTCAGAGACTGTGTTAGTGTGCTATATGCTATGGATGAAGAAGATTCAGCTCTCATCCCTCCATCTAGCTAGCTAGACACACTTAGATATTGGGATGGCTATATTACAACCTCAAACATCGCATGAAGTGCTATGTATAGATAAGGAAGCACTGGAAAGGTAGAGGGGAGGGACCCAGAAAAAAGCTATGGTAACATCTGAGTAGGGTCTAAATAGTACATCAGGCAGTAAGGAAGAGAAAGAATTTTCCAAGGACCAGCTTGAGCAAAAATAGGAAAACACAAAGTTGTGTTATAGTAATATATGTTAAGGAATTTTAAGTAGTGCAATGGGTGGTAGGAGAATCAGGAACAACAACAGATGAGACTGAAAAAAGCTGACATGATGGGGAAGTCATGAATGCCCTCTTAAGGAATCTGATGTAGACTTATAATGGGGTAGTGGGGGACAATGAAATCTTTTTTTAGCAGGAAAATGACTACATTTGTATTTGGTAGTATAGCAGACTACCATACTAGAGGAAAGGAGGCAAAATAAAAGGCCATAGATTAGGATCATTAAGTAAAAAGGTTAGAGATAACAGAAAACAAATTTCAGAGATAACTTGATTAAGGCTAACTAGATATGGGAAGTGCAAGGGGAAAAAAAAAAGAATAAAAGATGACTTTTAAATTCCAAGAATGATTAACTGGTAAGTCAATCAAAGAAACGCCTTAAGGAGAGAAGGCTGTAAATCTGGGTTTCAAATGGATTTCAGAGAAAAGATCTGTCCAAAATGTCATAAATTTCAATGTATCCACATTAGACATTTTTATGTTTAAGTACCTGCTAAGAATCAAAAAATATTCTCAGTCCCTAGAATATACTTAATTATCAAGTAATTGGAGTCAGTTAATATTTGAATTATGACAGTTTCAAAAGAGATATAGCAAAGCAAGCCTGGGGAGAAGTGACTGTGGGATTATAGCTATTCTTAGCATTGTCTAAACAAATGTCTTAGTACTAAGGAAATGTTACCTAATACTTCATTATCTGCTGTGTTTTCTGCCAAAAAATGTATTAAGTACCAGGTCAATTGTGACACTTCTTTTAAACGGAACATAGCAAAAAAGGAAAATGCTACTGAATAATGTTAACAGCTTTTTAAAAATTAAATCTGAAAACTCCCAGCACAGAATTTAACATTTCTCATTTAAATCCTTACAACCTTTAGTCCTTAATACCAGCATTTTCATTTTTAAAACTGAAAAAAAGCAGGGCTCTAAAAATTTAATCTGTCAGAGCAGCTGCTAGCTCAATAAGAACTCTTATAAGCTGCTTTCTGAGATACCTAACTACCAATCGGGCATCTACTATGCACCACGATACATCAAGTAATGAGACATTATTCAAGATAAAGCCAGATGACCACATATTGTTGGGTGAATGAGAATTTAGGAAAAAAGCAAAAATTTAGAAATAAACTTAAATTATATATGACTGTGGAAATCTGACTATAAAATGTGCTGTTCTTCTGGAACTGACTATTCAACATTGGCCTACATTTTAATTAGCTTGAACAGTTTTGTTTTGCTTTGTTTTAAATACATTCGGCTTTTTAAAACACTGAAAATAAAGCAAGGACTTCCACCACTATCTCTGTGGGCCCCAAATGATCCAGTCATCCCAGGTTAGAAGTATGACCAGAGATCATTCTCTCACCTAATAAGTAATCATCAAATATCAGCCTAAATAAATTTTCATCCTCCTACTTATCCCACCATTTAAAGGTAATAATTAAGCTATTTACAAAGTTACACAGTAACAGTGTCGAGATCAAAAGAAGACCCGAATATATTTTGTCAAGGTCTTACAAAAGTTAGGGCCTGTGATAAGGTGCCTATTAAAAGAAGGACAGTATCTAATGTTAAACAGAGAAGTAGGCAATGTGCATAATCAAAAATATAGATTCACTGTCATAAAAGAAATGAAGAAAAGGGGATTAACTTCAGGAAGAAAAATTTTTCCGTCAAGCTTCCAGAACAATAATTACGTTAAAAGTTTGTCTTCCTCGCATCCAAAAGGCCACCCTAGGAACAATGCATTTAAGGGAACACGGAAGCAGATTTTAATTCCATTAAAAAAAAAAAAAAATCAAGAGTTAAACACTGAAATGAGCTACATCACAAAATAGCTCACTGTCATTTATTTGTATTTATGCAGAGATTAAAATGTTAAGAGAGGATTCTTTATAGACATTAGGCAAGAACGGGGGCTCTCAACACTGGCTGTGCATTAAAATAATCCAGGGAAGATTTTTTTGCTTAATGACAAAGCCTGGTTCAAACTCCCAGAGACCCATTTTTAGCCTGAGGTGGGACCTAAACACCTGTATTTTTTAAAATCCTCAGGTAAAGAAATCTGAGTAAGATAAGAGCACATCGATGTCAACATATTAGTTGTGATATTATGCCATAGTTTTGCAAGATGCTATCATTGGAGCAAAATCACTCAAGGGTATGTGGGATCTCCCTGCATTATTTCTTGCAACTGCATATGAATCTATATTTCAAAATAAAAAGTGTGATGAAAAAATCCCCAAGTGATTCTGCTTTGTAGCTTAAGTTAAAAAAAAGTAAATCAGTGGACTGGAGAATCTCATATTTCTGCTAAGAGACTGCAAACTAGTCTTTTAATTTTAGCCACTGAAAGGAATTAGGAATACTTATCATTTAAAGGTATAATAATGCTCTGCAAAGACAAATACAAATAATGTATAGTTAATTAAAAATAAAAAATTCAAACTATGATGCCCTCCCATTAGTATACATATTGACTAGACAGATAAGCATTATACAATAGTTGTCCATTCACCTCTTGACCAAGCAAAACACATATATCAAGGTATGCAGCCTCTATGGGAGCCCCAAGGATCCCTACCTCCTCTTGAGTGTGGGCTGGATTTAGTTACTCATTTACAACAGGTAGAATATGGCAAAGTGATAGGATGTCACTTATGAGATGAAGTTATAAAAAGATAGTGGCTTCCATCTTGGAGGCTCTCTTTCAGACTAATTGCTCTGAAGTAAAGAAGCTATTGTGTTGTAAGTCACTTTATGAAGAAGCCTACATGGCACTAACTGATGTCTCTGGCCAACGATCAGCCAGTGAAAATCTGAGGCCTGCCAACTGTCACATAAGTGACCTTGAAGGGGATCCCTTCCCAATCAAGCCTTGAGAACTGCAATCCTGGCTTGCTACCTTGGTTGCAGCCTTGTAAGAAGAGACCCTGAGACAGAGGCACCCAGCTAAGCTGCACCCAGAATCGTGACCTACAGAAACTGTGCAATGATGTTTGTTTATAAGCCATTAAGTTTTGGGGTAATATGAGGCTAAAGAGAATTCATGTAGTTACCACAGGTCAAACCCAAAAGAAAGGAATCTAAACTGATGACCTCTGCCTATCCTATTTCATAATATGAAACCTCCAAGCTTCTGCAACTTATCACCAGCAATTTATAAACTCTTCTGCTTTGGCTGACCTCCCTATTAGGTAGGTGCACACCTTCCTCATTCTCACATGGTTCAATTTCTTAGTATGGCTTCCCATTCCTCTTTTCTATCCATCTAAATCCTAGTCATCTTCCACATCTGAATACCTATTACTATCCACTTACCACTTACCTACTTACTGATCTAATAGCTTTGAGTGTCTAAATTCAAAGAGAACATGAACTCCTTCAGAATAAATCTTCTCATAGCAACACTTAATACAGTGCTGAGCAGCATTTACAGTATCAACAAGACCTTATATGCCTTCCAGTGTATTAAATAAAGAAAATCACTTATTTTTGTTTTAAAAAAACTTCCCAAGCAGTGGAGAAGGGTGGGAGGAAAAACCATGTGCTCCAACCTAGAACATGAGATGTCCTTAGTCTGGTTTGCACACTTGAAATAACTGAGTAAAGACCACCTTATCTGAAGGATAGCAGTTAATGATGACAAATTCCCTTCAACTCTATGATTTAGCCTAACAAGTGTTGTCCAGACTTTTGAAATTTTCCTGTCATGAGTTTCTTAAACAACTTGCCCTCCATCATTAACCCACTTCTGTAGTAATTCACAACTAGTTGTAACACATGGAGAAACACTGCTGTTAAATTTTAACTGCATCGGTGGTTCTCAAACTTTAGCTTGCATCGGCATCACCTGGAATGCTTGTTAGAACAG
>NW_006442512.1:3537809-3542290 GCF_000325575.1 Pteropus alecto
CATAAACAATTCAACAAGAATTAAGGTAATTTACAACTTAGAGCTCATGGAGATCAGCTGGGAAAAGACAGAAGTTCAAAAGTAAATCACACCAAACACTTTAACAGCTTCAAAACACACACCTACAGAGTCTCTCTCTCACCTTCCTCGCCCTTCACCCCACTTTCCACCCAAACAATTGTTCATCTTGATATGCACACTAGAATTCAAATTCTTGGAAACAATGAGCATCTCCAAATAAGGATGTTATACAAAGCATTAATGTAAAAAAGATCAATCTAACAGTTTAATTCTCGTGTTTTAACTTCGCAAATTAAAAACAAAGAAACAAAACAAAGCCTAACAAAAATTGAAGGTTCTAAGTTATAAATCTCCAGTGAGAAGAAAAGCCAGGGCTCCCAGCCAGTGCACAATACACTAGAAAATACTTGCCTCTCCATCTATGCTTGAAATCTCACCTTAGTTCTTTAAATTAAATCTTTTAAATGAATAGGTGAAATAAAATTTAAATTTTCAAATCAACAGCCAACAGAAAATTTCTCCCACTGAAAGTCAGTTATTACTATTGTCTTTAAAGCAGATTATTTAGCATAATAAATCTTATAACAGCAAGACGCCCACCCACCTTTTTATACCTCCTCTCAGACCACTCACATCCAGCCCCATCCATGGTCCTCTCCCTCAGCACATGCTTTAAATTTGGTATTCCTAAGAGGTACTGCCCTCTACTCATTCTCCCTGAGGGTCAAAATCATGACAGTGCATGAACTATGACTATTCTAGTGGTTCAGAACTATCACTGAAGTGGCTAAAAATATATAGATGCTCAGGCTCCAACTCACACTTAACTAATGAATAACAATCTCTGGGAATGGAGCCCAGAGACCTCTATATTCTCCACTTCTATAAGCTCCTAAGGCAAAAACTATGCCCTCTTCTTAAATGGTAATTGGAACAAAAGGCATAACTAACATTTGCTGAACACTGTTGTGGAAACAAAATGAGAAGTTTAAACATCCTTCAATTGCAGAATTGTGTAGTGTTTAACAAATTACCTAGCTATTCAGGCAATTACATTAGAAAACTACTTTTTAATATTAGCAATATTAGTTAAATACAGTTGGGTAAGTTAAAGGCTTTAAGCACTTTTCTATCACTGGTATAGGCTGGAGTTAAAGAAAATCCTTGACATTAAAAGTTCAAAAAGTAAGCTAGGTAGCCACAAAGGGGTTTAATAAAATAAGACCAAAGTAAACCATAACAAGAAGCCAGAATACCAAGTTTTCAAAAACAAAACAAAACACTGTTCACCTATTTGACTACAACTAACCTGCAGATATCTACAAATAAACAGTATTTATCTGTTGTTGCCCAGAAGTATTCTCCCAGAAAAGGTAATCAAATTCCCAAGGAAAGATCAACTTGGCCATCTTTTTACATTTGTCTTTTTCTCCTGCAAATTTAGTTTCAAATAGACTAATAACATACCTGATTTCATACTGAAAAGTAGCACGGGGCAGCAGCAGATTTAAATTTTTTAGAATTAACAGTAAGCTCTCTACTGGTTTTTAACTTAATAACCATAAAACTTATCGTCACATTAAACCAACAGTATAAGTGAAAAACCTAGACTGATATTTAAAGCCTATATGAATATAAAGAGGTCCTATAAATCAAGAGAAGATAAATATGCCAAAAGGGGGTGGAGTGAGCAAATGCAAGGGTAATTTACAAAAGAAATACCAATGCCCAATAAATATGTTAAAAGTTCATCCCTTTTTCAAAAGCAAATTCTATAAATGATTACCATTTTATCCCAAGTAAGCACCAATTGGTGGGAGAGAAAACTAGCATAACCTTTCTGAAAACAATATGGTAATGGTTCAAAATGCCTTGAAAATAAGCAAATCCTTTGACTCAGCAATTTCATTTATCCTAAGAAAATAAAACATTCAAAGATTTACCTATGAAGCTATTCCCAAAGAGGTTTATAAAAGCCAGAAACTAGAAAATACAAAGGCCAATAATATCAGACTGACTAAATAAATTAGCTTAGATCTATGATCATGTACGCACTTGAAAAATATTTACTGACAGGAGAAAGTTGAGATTCTTTCTGCTTTTTTCCTACTGGAAACATAAACAGAACATACAGTATGATTCTGTTGTCATTAAAAATAAGTATAGCTCACCCAGAGGGTCTGGAAAGAACTACAGTTCAAATTTTGGTGTATCTCTCTGGGTGGCAGGCTTATTTTGTCCTTTTCTCTTGCCTAAGCAGTTTCTTTCTTACAATGTGCATGTTATTATTACCTGTGTAACTTTTTAAAATCTATTAACATAAATAACCTATAACATTACCAGAACCTACTTTAGATGTGGTAAGTACACCACTTGGAGAAAAGATAGACTAGAATAAATCCTATCTTTTGATTTACTGATATTTCTAAATCTGAACTGTAACAAGGGATAGTTATTTATACATTCAAGAATTCTTTTTAAATCCTTAAAACAGACTAGAAAAAGTTTTCAAAAATCAAGCATGGAAACATGGTAAAAGTAAGACACCTAAAGAAATCCCTACTATTCTGTAGGTCTTCTTAGTTCAGTTCATCTGAGTTTATTCTCTCTCCCCTAAACTAACAAAGAATGATGTCATATGCATTAGCTCTGTTTATCTCTGTTCCAAAAGTAACATAAAGAACTTGCAAGGTTTAGCCTTCTTGATTAAGACACACCTGAGAGCTGAGAAAGTTGGATGAGATTTAACTACATAAAAACAGATTAGTTAAAAAGTTAAATTATAAATATCCTTTTTAAAGCTAACTGAAATACCAATAAGCCAAGTAATAAATTTGAAAACATCAAATTTTATACAGCTGCAAATATAGAGAATTCAATGTTTTACTGTGAATTCTTTTGCTAGTTTCCTCAAAACAAACAAACAAACTCAATTTAGTGGTCTAAGAGGTCAACTGTCATATTTTGGGGATCAGAAAAAGAGCGGTAAAACTTATCTTCCTCCCACAACCCTTCAATTTCCTCCTTAGACTGCGTTATCTATATGAAAATTTGAGATTTTCATTGTTTAGTAATAGCAACAGCTATCAGATTTTTTTTTTTTACTATTATTCGAAACACTGTCTTCAAATGGGTCTAAATAGTTCAATTTTCAAAAGTCTGTTCATCATGCAAAGTCAAAGACTAGGCAGTGACACACTGCTAATTTGCCAGCGACTATTAGCCAACCAATTTTAAGAAGATAAAAATGTAATGACTGAGTGGCAATCATAGATAAAAATGTAATGACTGAGTGGCAAGTACTTACTTGCTCACGTATAGTTTCCTTCCATGTAACTAGTGTTCTCTAAAAGTTGCACTGAATTGAGACTTCATTTTCATTCAACTGTACACTTGACCCCAATCATAACTTTTTTCCAAACAAATGGAAACTTTATTTCTAAAAGCTCAAAAATGCAAAATCTGACACACGTGGTTAAAAAATGTGGTTATCAACTTAAACCAAGCCTAAATTACCACGTAGAAATTACCAGAGAAAGGAGTTCAGAAGCAAAAAGCCTCTACTTTCTAACTCACAATAGAGTCTTGTCCAATATTAGACAATAACATTGCGCTCTGTTGTTTTAGCTCCAAGGCTGGGTATGCAATCTGCAGTAACTCTTTCGACAACTTCAAGTCATACGCTACCACCGGGAAGAGTAGGAGTTAGGTCTCAAACAAACAGTAAAAAGATGCAAGCAGAGCCTCACCATCGGAAAAGAAGGCCCATCAGCACCTCTTCCGAGAAATAGTTCCCCTCCCCCACCTTTAAGTAGGCACTTAAGATCGCCAAGCAGATCCATTTCTTTATTAACTGGTGCCCACTTGGGGCAACCGTACACCAAGCTGCTCTTAGGCCTACTCTACCCCCTTCCAAAAGTGCTCAAGTAAGACCGAACGCTGGGGTAACCCTCTTAGGGGCTCAGTTCTTCCTGTTCTTCTCAAACATCGCCTTCGCCTCCGCCCCGCCCCTGTAGGCGCTCCTTCGGCCAGAGGAAGGACACCGGGCCCGGGGACAGGCAGGCATTGCCCGCAAGGGAAGTCTCCGGCGGCCGGAGGCCTCCGCCATAGCAGGACCTGAAAAGCACCGCCCCCAACGCACCTCGCCACACCGGCTAACCGGCGAATGTCTGCTTTCGACACCCTCTATCCCCAGCAGAGGCAGCGGAGAAGACAAGGCCGGGAGGCACGGGGCTAGGCTGCGCACCAGGCCCAGGCCTGCCCCTTGGGGCCGCTCGAATCTGCTCCCCTGTCTGGCCCGATCAAGCCAGCACAGCGGCCACCCTCACCTGGATGACCTCGTTGACCTCCCGGATACATTCCACCATGTGCTGCAGAATCTGCTCGGCCGTGAGCACCTCGTAGCGGTAATCCTCCTCCTGCTCGTGCCCCGGCCCGCCGCCACCGCCGCCGCCGCCGCC
>NW_006442512.1:3542304-3566056 GCF_000325575.1 Pteropus alecto
GCGCTGCCGCCGCCGCCGCCTGTCTCCCCGCACAGCAGTCCGTCCCGCTCCCCGCCGACGCCCAGCCCGGGCTCCACCAGCTCAACCTCGCCCAAATCCAGGTTATCATCGTCCGGCTCGTCCTCATCCTCGTCCTCCTCGGCGCCGCTGTCCTCCTCGCTGCACTCTTCGTCCTCGTCGAACTCGTAGTTGTAGCCCTCGTCCGAGTCCATGGTGCGACGCGCGGAGGCCCGGCGGACGCTGGCCCTGAGGCGGGGAGAGGGCGGGGACGCCGAGGCCCCGGCTCTCGCTCCGGCTCCGGCTAAAAAGGAGGCTGGCGGCAGCGGGGAGGGAGGGAGGGAGCGAGGGGGCCGCTCGCCGCCCGCCTCAGTCAAACGCGGCTTTGCTCCGGCCTCGGAGAGAAAACAGACCCCAGCGCCACCTCCACGGCCGCTGCTACCGCTACTGAGCCAACAAAGGGGCGTGCGTCACCGCGTCGCGCTGCGTCGTCGCGTCACTACTCCTGGCGTCACCGCGCCCCGCCCCGCCGCCCCTGCGTGAAGTTCAGGGAGACCCCACGGCCCTTCCTGGCCCTGGGAACGCGGTACCTGAACAGTCGTTCTCTCGGTTCTGACGGCGGTCGCTCTATGGGCCAAGACCAGTGAACCTCATGCTTGAGGCAGATAGGGCCTCCTTGGCCCCGCGAGAAGTGCTTCTGGACCGCCCGAGTGGTTTTTGACGCAGGCCATAGGGATCCAGCCCCTTCTCTCAATCTGGTGAAGACTTCCGCTGTTGAGCTAAAATTCCTGTTGCTCACGTTACTAAATGGAAATCTGTTTTATGTGGAACCTCTAAACTGTGGCAGGTGAACCTCATTTTAAGTAGTTCGTTTGATTCAGTACGTTTAGTACAGACTGCAGTGGTTTTTAAGTAGCCTATAATGACGTCATTTTAAAGAAGCTTTGCTTGAAAGCTCAACGAGCACCAATTAAGCACTGTGTAAGGGTTATATATATATTTTTTCTTATCTTCATGGATTCACAGTACCTATTTTATACCTTTGGAAAGGGGCTTGACCAAGGCCACAGAATACTTGCCCTATGTTAAACATTGGATGACCTAAAATATCATAAAATGCTTTATAATGCGCAATATGTTTTATATACTAGAGTATATAAAATGCATTTCAATACAACACAGTACAGGCAATAATAAAAATAACTGCGAGGACCAAATATAGCAAAAGATATAGTGTTCTTATGTTTGGAAATATGTAAGCTGAGTATTGACCCATGCTAGGAGTTTAACAAAGATGGCCTCAGGGAATAATAGAAGCAAAGCGCAGTAGGTGTAAAGTAGTTTAGTTTGGGGAACTTAAAGAGTAAGGAGGGTAAATGGCAAGATATCAGGAAAGTTAGGAGCCAGGACAGTAAGAGTATTTTATGCCATCCTAAGAGTGGACTTAAATCTTAGTAGGGCAGGAGGGCCAAAAAAGAAAAAAAGTGTTCTGAAGGAAGAAGAGGCATAAGAAAGCTCCCTTTTGAGAAAACTTGAAGGATTGGTCAGATTGAAAATCATTTCAAATCTGAATCTCTCTAACTTCTTGATAAACCTTAGTGTTCAACCTACAGGTACCCTTTGGAAATTTTGAAAAGTTAAAAATTCCTTTATAATGTATATAAGCCTCTATATTGTGAGCTTTTAAATAATCAAATTTCCTAAAATAATCTCAGGATTTGCAGAGTAAAGCTTTTAACATCCATGCTGGTAGGTCTTGGTCTTTTGATTCTGTTTCTATTTAGCAATTCTGAGTTGTTGCCACAACTAGGGTAAGCTAAGGACACTAACAACCCTTTTCTCCATATTCCACCCTCATTATATACCTACAGAAAATCCGCAGTACTTATCAATATCCTAAATTCCTTTGCCATTTTTTTTCCATTGTTTGAATGAACCCTACCATTCATATCCTCCCCTTTGGTACTGGAGCAATGACCACTCTTGGAGAAATTCGTACAACAGCATGCATTCTATTACTAAATTCCAGTCAGCAATCACAACGGAATCCTCGACACTACCTAGCAATCCTGTTAAATTTTTCTGAATTATCCTCCCCATCTAGGCGGCTCTTTCAAATCTTCACCAGTTTTCTCAAAACCCAACCTTGCTTATCCAAATCCTCTCAAAGCAGATGGCTTTACATCACAGAGAAAGTTGAAATCATAAGGATCAATGTGACAAGCATACTAAGCAATGAAGAGAATGTTAAGGGATATAGTCAGAGAAGGCATATCAAAGCAGGGACCAGTAAGGCTGTGGAGGCCATCCTAAGAATTTTACGTCATTGCAATGGGAAGCATTAAAGGATTTTAAGCAGAAAAATAAAATAATGTGATTGGTGTTTAAAAAAAAATAACTATGGCTGCGTTTTGGAGAATGGACTATGAGGTTCTATGAAAGCAGGGACCAGTTATGAGGCTATCTCAGTAGTCCAGATGAATAATGATAATAGCTTGGGCTAGAGTTGTGACAGTGGAGATAAGTGGTCAGATTCAGGTATAGTTTGAAAGTAGAGCCAGATTTGCTGATAGCTTGACTGTGGGGTTGATAGAAGAATCAAGGATGCCTATTAGATTTGGGGCTTGAACAACTGGGTGTCATTTACTGAAGCATGTTAAATTTGAGATGAAGTAGAGGTATTGAATAGGTAGTTCTGTATACTAATATACAAAATGAAGATCAGGAGAAGTTAGGGTTGGAGATAGAATTTCACCAGAGTTTATGTCTACAGTGTTAAGGAGCAGCGTAGGCTAAAGGTTAAGAGCTTAGACTTTGAAGAAGACAGAGCTGAATTTGCCTCTGCTCCTCCAGTTGCTGTCTATAACCTTGAGTAAATTACTGAACCTCCCTGAGCTTCATTTTGGAGGATTATAATTCCTATTCTTATAGGATTCTTTGTGAGCATCAAGTGAAATAATGATTTGAAGCACCTTACACAGTGTCTGGCACATAGTTACCTACTTAAAAAATTAGAACTTTAAAAACATGTCATATGTCACCATGCATATTGTGGGGAAAAAATATAGCCAATTGGATTTATAACCTTTTAATTGATTTTATTTTAATTATGCATGTATGTACATGGTCAATGTCATCCCCATTTTCTAGGGAAAAAAATTGGTCTGCTGCTTTCTCAGAAACTTTCCATTATCTCATGACTTCTTATTTGGCTAATGTCATAGGAAATATCATAATGCTTCTGAATTTTGAGATCTCCTATTCATGGATATCCTTCAGAACCAGATTTTTTTTTAGCAACATTCATTCCATTGATATTTTTGAAATTATCTTAGAATCAGGTTAGGTTATCGTGCTATTTAAGGAAACCAGTATAACAACTTCTCTCTGGCCCCAAATTGGCCAAGGGATAACCCACATACAATGTTTTTCTAAATGACTTGATTGTAAAGGCATTGCCTGTGTTATTGCTTTCTCGGCTATGGTGATTATGGGGTAGAAATATAGTCTGTAAACAACAACAGAACGAGGTCCTTGAAAAAACCGAATAGGCAAGTTAATTCTTCCTTGGTGCCAAAAGAATCACTGTTGGTAATTAGGTACTTCCATTGTCCCCATGTCCAAATAAGGTAAAAAAAAATTAGTACACATTTATTAAATACTCATGGAGCAAAATTTCATAAATATTTTTATGCTCACCAAATGGTTATGAACGAAATTCCAACAGGAAGAATATGCAAGTGCTTTTCAAGTAAATAGAAATTAAAATAGCACTAGAATTTTTTAAGGGCAAACAATAGAACTATAAGTTATGGAAAAGCTTCTCGTAATGGCAGAACACAGAGTGACCAACCATCCCAGTTGTCACAGAGCACGGATTTCCTTGGATATGGAATTTTCAGTGCTAAAACTGGAAATCGCGGGCAAAATGAAATGGTCACCTTACAATGCACCCCACAAAAATTATTATATGATATAAGTAGAACACTGTTTCTAAAACTAAATGGAAAGAATTGCTTTTTGTCATTTTGTTTATAAAGTCTGTTTGAATGCAGTATTTTTTGCTTTTTGAAAAACTATTTTTGTTTTTCCTGTGTTTTATCAGGCAAAAGGTAAAAAAATATAATTTTAATTTTAATATAAATTTAATTTTAAATTAAATTTTAGCAAAAGTGAAAAGAGATACTAAAAAGCTAATTGAGTACTTTACATTTCTTTAAAAACATCTGTCTGTGTACTTCAAATTTTGTTACAAACAATAATTAAGTGTTACATCATTGTTAAGAGGTGGATCTTATCACACCAGTTCTGTGTGATAAATAATAATAAGGCTTCGAGAAACTGAGGTTCTATGCCTCATTAGCAGTCTGAGAGAGATGGTAATAATCAAAAATAGAATTCGATTCCTGACTGCAGCCCTTTCTTTAAGATATCCTCTACTATCCTTCTAGAAAACAAGGTCTGTAGACTTTATTATTGAACCTGAGATTTCATACAACTAATTATCCATATTACATGTTAAAGTAATGTTGGAACTAGAAGTGGGGTACATGCCCTCAAACAGACAAAAGTCCAGATTGTCAGCATAAGCGTATGTAATATTTGTTCCTCTTGGAAATATGTAATAAAAATAGAGTAGTGAATAAATAGATGTATTATCCTCTATTCACACAGTAAAGTAATAGTGGACAACTTTTGATACATGACTTCTTGTCCAGAATTGTTTATGAACTGCTTTACATGTTGCTTTCATGAAAAGATAATTTACAATGTTGGATGCATGGTTTGGCACATTCACATGCTGAAGCACTAAACAGAGTTCCCATTTTAAAGAGTTTGAAAGGATAATAAAATAATTAAAATCATTATGTTATATCTAAATGTTATTAAAATGGAATAGTTCCAAAAGAGTTATACCATAGTTATCAATTGGTATCTATTTTTACATAAAGCAAAGTCAGGATATGCAGACATTTTTTGTGAACAATAATAAACTGCATGTATAGCTATGAGCTTTAGTTTTCTTCTAGGTGAGTGTATATGGGAGGTTGCAGGTGGAGAGAGTCAGACAGAGGAATGTTGTACAAAGTGGATATTCTTAGCTAACTTTGAGAGGTACTATGGTGTGTCAGTTAGCACCATAGGCTCCACAACTGCTATATATAATATTATATAACTTTAAGCAAGTTACCTAACCTCTTAAGAGCCTAGTTCCCATCTAAAAAAATAGGAATAATAATAATAATAGGATTTTCCTCATTGGATTGTAACAATTAACTGACTTAATGTAAGGGACTCGTTACATCATCATAAGATGCAGAAAATGTACAGTGTTTTGTTTCAGACCTGAGAATATGCAAAGATAATTATTCAGTCACTTTTAAAGTAGTGGCCCTTTGAAGATACAGACCACTATTCCATTTGTCAAATTGTCGAAAATGTTGCTATGTTCTTCTGATATGCCTAATTCTTTATTAGTTAATGCAACAGGTTGTTCATTCACCAAGAGTATGTCAGGCACTGTGCTAGATGTTGAGAAGGAGACGATAAATAAAAGTATTTCAGCTCTCACAATGCTCAGAGACTACTGAGGGAAACAGACATATAAACCATTAATTATATTATAATATAATATGTACTGTAATGAAGTATAATCTGAATGTTAGGGGAGCAAGAAGATAGACATCTCAGTGTAGGAGGCAGACAAAGGTATCATGGAAAGCTTTTTAGAGGAGATGTGGTCAAACCGAGTATTGAAGGAAATATAAATGATGTTCCAGAATGAGGGAGTATATATAAATGTGAAAGAATATGGTATATTTGAACTATGTCCTGTTTGGTCAACATGCCTGAAATTTAGGATGTATGTGAGATTATTAAAAATGCCCTTGTTCCTTCTCTGTACACTTCCCATATTCCTTTCCCCTTTCCCATTGTTTATTATCCTCTCTCCCCTTCCTCCTTAGGTAACTTGGCCAAAGCTTCTATAGCCTGCAAATGATAGAGTTAGAAATCGAAGCCCTAATTCATATCTCTGTTTCCAGAGTCTATGTTTCTCCTGCTATCCTTTGAAGATTTTTCACTCTTTTAGTAAAGTTTGTCATTATTTTCTTAAGATTTTTATGAGAGAAGCTATGTCAGGTTACTTGCTTTATTAAACTAATTTTGACTATTGTATCTGGATTATATGGGACAATAGGATGGGTGCAAGGAGGGAAAGATGTGCTCCACATTAATTCAATTAATTATACATTTACTGAATGTAATTGGACAAGAACCATTGTAGTAGGTATTATTGAATATACAAAGCAAATGTGACAACATGGATAAACCTAGAGGGTATTATGCTAAGTGAGATAAGTCAGACAAAGACAAATACCACATGATCTCATTTATATATAGAATCTAAAGAATGAAACAAACAAAACAGAAATAGACTCATAGATACTGAGAACAAACTGATGATTTACAGATGGGAGGGGGCTTAGGGAACTGAGTGAAAAAGGTGAAGGGATTAAGAAGTACAAATAGGTAGTTACAAAATAGTCATAGGGATGTGAAGTACAGCATAGAGAATACGGACAGGAAAATTGTAATAACTATATATAGTGCCAGGCAGATCAGGGGGATCAGTTCATAAATTATATAAATGTCTCACCAATGTGTATACACCTGAAACTAATATAAAATAATATTGAATGTCAACTCTATTTAAAAAATAAAAATTAAAAAATAATTTAAAAACTAAAATTAATGGATATGTATGGAAAAAAAGGTTCCCACACAAAAAAGAAAATACAAAGCAGGTTAAATTTCCTACCCTTAAGAAGGTTACAATCTAATACAGAAAATGATACAGGAATATACTGAATGCAAAATAGCTCTTCTATAAGGGGGAGGGGGAGGAGGGAGGTAGATGGGGTAAAAGGGGTCAAATATGTGGTGACAGAAAGAAATCTAACTATGGGAGGTGGACACACATTATAAATATATATATATGCCTTACTGTTAAAATGTACAGCTGAAACTTACCAGATTTCGTTAACCGATGTCACCATTAAAAAAAAAAATTAAAATAAAAAACAGCTTATCTACCAGCTATCACTTAAGCTTAATGCTAGGGTAGTTGTTCTCAGCTTTTTTTTTTTTTTTTTAATTATCAACCTCTAAGGAAGCTTTTAGAGCTTTTAATCCTAATCACCTCCACCCATGAAATTTTAATACCACAGATATGCTGTATATTTATGTACTGTATGTAGATCTGTGCTTTATACATAAAAAGAGTACTTTTTTTTTTTCACGCACACCCCCAAGAACCAATTTTTACCCCCTTGGGGGCAATATTCCCCATGTTGAGATTGTATATGCTAGGCTAAGCTATCACTTTCAAAGTCTAAGATTGGTAGTCAAATTCTAGTTTCAGAATTTTGGCAAATATCTACCAATGATTAAATGTAATTTAAAATTAAATTTCCTGAGTTAATAATAAAACTCATGGCATTAGGTCAAAAAAGCAAATAATTTTGTATATTCATACCTGTGTGGCTGAGTTCAGGATTGCCACATTATGTGTAACAATATAGTCTGTATGATGGGAAGGGGAGAATGGAAAATAATTTGAAGATATAACCGTGATGTGGTTGAAAGAAAAACTCAAGTTTGATCATTATTTCAACTTTAGCTCACTCTAATCATCTTAAACTCTTCCTGACATTCATAACTTGTACAGAATTATGTGTTTGTCCTCTTCAGTATGTAATTGCTTCTCTATGAATGCTTAATTCACTCACATGTTAATTTGTATACAGGCCAGAAGTATATACCAACCAGAAGATTCACAGAGTATATACATTCATTTTAGTCCTCAATCTAGAACTAAGACTACAAATGCTATGCTAATTTTTATTCTATATAGACACTCTCTACAAGTCAGTTTATCAAAGTTAAAGTATCCTCCCCAGAAGAAAGTAGAATTCTCCTGGCCTATTTGCCAAGGAACTGAGGAGGATCTCTGGTGAACTGCCTATGAAGAACTGAATCCTTAACAAGGAACTGAAAGCCTTAGTTTAAAATCCTATGAGGAGCTAAATTCTGTCAACAACCTTGTGAGTGAGTTTGGAAGTGAATCTTTCTGCAGTCAAACAGCCCTGCCCAACACCTGAGATCCTTAGACAATGGACCCAGCTAAGCCACACCCAGGTTCTGACCCACAGATACTCTGAGATAATTTTTGTTGTGTGAAATATCTCCTTTTAAATGATCAACTATTCAATAGGTACCAAAATAATTGGTCAGATTCTGCTTAGTACACACCATCTTAGAATTTAGAATTTAGCTCTTCTTCATAGCATTGATCAAAGTTGAATAACATCTGCTCTCTGAATTGGTAAATTACATGAGGGAGAAGACTATTCCTGTCCTGTTTATTACTATAGACTACATATATAACTCAGTTTTTGATACTCAGAAGGCATACAAAATACAGTAATAATAGACCTTAATTTGTTTCCTGAATCATTCTTTTAACCGAATTAGATCCTTACCTCATTTCATATATCAAAATAAAATCCAAATAAATTAAATATTTAAGTCTAAAGAAAACAATTTGTAGATGAAATGTTGGTGAATATTTAATTGTCTGGGAGTGGGGAAAGCCTTTTCAAGGATAGTACCAATAGCAATATCTATTAAGCAAAAGATTAATAGTTTTGACTGCATAATTTGAAGCTCCCTTTTGTAAAAACAACATTATAAATAAAAGACAGACAAACTGGGAAAATATTTGCAACATATGTAACAAAGGGTTATTTATCTTTAATGTATAAAAATCTCATATGAATTAGAAACATACATATGTACATGTATTAATATATTTGGGGATAGACAGAGACATAAACTGAAATACAAATGACCCAAAAGGTCAACTTTATTAGTAATTGAAATGGAAATTAATACGATTCCATTTTCACCTATCAAAATGGTAGGGACTTTATAAAATGCTAATACTAATGGGAAAGAAACAGGAACAGAATGACAACTTCTACGAGTACAATTTGGTACAGCTTTTCTAGAGGACGATTTGTAAGCAAGAAAAATCTTTTGTTTTTTTTTAGTAAGAAAAATCTTAAAATAAGTATACCCTTCAATCCAGAATTAATTCTTCTAGTAACTTAACCTAAGGAAATTTGTACCAAACTCTGCAAAATGTACAAGGAAGGAAATGATTAAACAAATTATAATATAAAAATTAAAAAATTATGCTACCTTTTAAAATGATATTGCAGAAAAATACGAATTGGTCTGGAAAGATGGTCATGGTATGTGGTTAAATGGGGTGGGGGAAGCAGTTATGAAGCAGTGGTAGAGGTTGGTCCTATGGTGTATTGTGTGCACTCGTATGAGCGAGTTAAGGGGCTTTTTAAAACTTTATTATGTTTTCATTTACATATCATAAGGTTCACATTCATTTTAAGTGTACAAGTCAATGGTCGTAAATAAGCTTACAGAGCTGTACAACTATCATATTTCAGTTAAAGGGATTTTTTCTTATTTACCTATATTTTCTTATATTTCTACAATAAGTGTGTATAACAGGTAATTTTTAAAGTTAAATTCTTCCTTTACTACTGACTTCTCCAAAAAAAAGAGGCAAAATATAAAATGCCAAAATAATTATAATGGCAGTTAAAAGGTTTTCCAAAGAACAAAAAAGGTAACAAGCTAATACCCGTTAATTCTTAGAGGGATTGAAGACTCACAGAGATTGAACAACCTGCTTTCAGTTTGTATGTGTGCCTATTTGCAAAAGGGCTTTACTCTTTTATCCCTACCTGCCCTCTTTCTCTCTGAACTTGCTGATCCTCTCAACATATTTCAGCTTAAAGGAATAAGGAGTTTTAGTTCTGGAGCCCTTAAAATTTCTAACTCAACCTTAATTCTTAAAAGTAAATGGAATTAGACTTGATAAACTTAAGGAAAAATGAATTCAAGAAATAAATGGAAACATGGAATTAAAAAAAAAAAGTAATGGAATAGATTTGCTTTTTGAAAGATCAATATGTAATAACCAGTTGTTACAGCTTTGGAAACTATAGGATATGTACCAAGTAAACACTGATTTCTTGGGAAAAACCACAATGATCTTTCACCCTTAAATATCTTATGCCATCATTGAGATATCAGATCTAAAATGCCCTAAAAACAGGGATGAGATTTGAAATTTTCTGAAGTTTTATCCCACTCAAACACATTTTGCTTTTCAAAAATAGAAATAGAACATATACCTATGTTTAACTGTTAGTATGTAAGCCAGTACTGGAATAAATATGAAAATATGGGAAAGAGGAGGGTAAATGCCAAAGCCCTTCCATGTCAGGAAAAAATAAAATCCAAAGATACATTTTTCACACGAGGATCACAGAATATTGTGAAATGAAATTCTAGTTATCTCTACTTCAAGCTCTTTATTTTCTGAATGAGAACATTAGAAGGGTTATGGTTTGCCCATGGTGGCATTATTAGCTAGTTAGTGTCAAAAAGCTTAAATCAAAACCCTCATTCTTTTTTCTTAATCTACTGTTTTTTTCTTTTAATTCTTGCTCATATAGGAGGCAGTATAATAGAGGCTCTGGAATCAAAGTGGCTTCAAATCCTGGGTCACCACATAACTAGCTATGTAATATTGGGTAAGTCAATTATTAATCTTTCTGGGTCTCATCTATTAAGTGGAAGAACTAACAGAATTGACTTCTTAGGAGTTAGTAAAGATTGACATATTAATATACAAACTGTTAATACAGTGCCCAGCACATAGTAAGAAATAAATAAACATTAGCTAGTTATTATTCAGCATAAATAAAGTATTTAAATAATAACATGATAGGCAGGAGTGCAACTAAAAAATTGTAGAAGAAAGGGTCAAAGAAGTTGAATTTGTGTGTGGAGGTGGGAAAAATAGAAAAAGGGCATGGGGTGGAGAGGAAAAGTATAAATCAGGAACTAGGATTGAGTTAGAGCAAGATAACTAGACGGAAACTGGACCATAGGAGAATTTTAAATAAACAATGGATTGAAATTTCTGTAGAAGTTTGGGCTGTGATGGAATTGGTAGCCTTAGGGTCTTAGTAGGAATAGGCTTCAAAAACCATGTTTTCTGAGCCAAGGTGTATGTGTATATGAGAGAGAGAGAGAGAGAGATACGTGAGGGGTGAGGAGGGGGGCGGGGGAGAGAGAGAGGGGAGGTAGACGAGGTAAAGAGAGAGAGGGGCGGAGAGAGAGACGGGGAGAAAGAGAGACAGACCTTCCTATAAGCATTCATTATATAAGAAAACTAATTCTTTATACTCTTAAAAAGCTAGCCTAAGTATGATGTGGTTTGTAACACCCAATCAAACAGCAGAAAGTTTGGTTCTGGAGTCAGAGCCAAAATAGTTTCAGGTGGTAGCTGCAGGCATACCTGTTTACCATTGGCAAACAAAGAAACTTTTTGTCAAGGTGTTTGTGGTATGGCCTTTTGTCACTGCTTTTTTCAGAGAAACTTGTTCAAAGTTAACAGAACAGTAATAGCACGCCCGAGAGTTCTATGGACCCCATCTAGAACCTTTCTCCTGAGATAACAAAACTCCATATGCATAATCTCTCTTAAACAGCAGCGTATTGGAAATTAGAATTTTTATAATATGCTCTTGATTCCCCAGAATGTCCAGACAAATAAAATTGACTGGGTTTAGAGCTGGAAAGGACTTTAGAAGTCCCTCATTTACAGAAGAAGAAACTGAGCCTCAACAGAGTAAACTGATTTGCATGTCACCTAAGTGACCAGTAATAGAGCTGGCACTAGAATTGTAATTGCCTAACTTCTAGTGCAATGTTCTTTCTACTCTGATGGATTATTAACTTTATGTATATTTAAACTGGTTTTAAAAAAACTGATCCAGGGGTTCCTAAATACTTCCCCAGGAATTGGTGCTAAATTGGCTGTAAAATATTATTAGTAGTGCTTCTTAGAGATACATATCTTGGACTCCATTCCCAGGATTCTGATTCAGTATGGTCAGGATATGGAATCTGCATTGTTAGAAACTACCCAGTTAATTCTCTTGCTCATCCATGCCTAGGAAGTATTCTCTGGTCCAGCCTTTGATCAGATACAGCAATCTCATCAGTACTTTCAAATAGCTTCTGCTTGAATACCTCCAATATAAAGTCTATTATATAAACAAGTCTTTTACAGCATGATACTGAAATGGAGGAGGATGAGGATGGGGTTTAGGTTCTGTTTTAAACTTTAGAAAACTCTCCTCAGGCTTAGGCAGAGAAACAGGAATTCTCCACATATGAACAATCAATTGGGCACAGATGTCAGTTCACATAATTTGGGGCTAATTAACAGAAACATGAAAAAAGGCAGAAGATCTGTTGAGTTCAATAGTGGAACCCAGATGGACTTAATGATTCTTTTCCATAAATTAATTCTGTGTCCAAAATCAGTTGAACTCATAGTTTTGGGCACTTAAGAATTCTCTACATACGATTCTTTGAAGCTAACCTAATCCTTAGTTATTGCTCCAGCACCAGGCTTAAGGCAGTCAGCACATAGCATTCTCATGGTGACTCTTATTGGTCTGATCTAATCAAACTGAAGGGAAAGACTTACATTCCATAGTAGGTAAGAGGTTTCCTTTCGACCTGTAAGTGAACAAGGATACATATTACCACTATTGCAGCTGGATATTATCATGTGACCAAGAGGGAATCCACTTGAGGGTGAACCCAACAGATAGAAGGACAGAGCTGTGAGAATTGCATGGAAATGGAGCCAGAACATGGTTGCACTTTACCCAAAGAGACCCTAACCACTAGACTTTCTGTTTTGTGAGATAATAAAATTTCATATTATCTGAGCCTGAGTCAGGCATCATTATGCAGCTGAAAATATTTTAAGTATACGTACATAAAAAATAGCAGGAGATTCAGCCTAACACTTTGTTTCAAAATAAGTATAATGTGACCAGCTCTAAACCCTCAAACCAATAGCCATTCAAGTGCTGCTAAGAGCTCTTTTAGAATGTAAAATGCAGTTGAGTAGGCAAGACATTCACACTGTAAAACAAAGGCACACTATAACACTAAGTTGCATATAGTAAATGTCATGTGAATTTAGTCTGTACGTTATAGCTCTGTGCTACACAAACTGTGGTCCATGGAACAGCAACAAAAGCATCCCCCAGGAACTGTTAAAATTGCAGAACTTCATAACTCTAGAATCTACTGAATCCGAATTTTTCGTTTTAATAAACTGATGAAGGCTGGCATTTTATAAATTTGACCTGTTGGTATGCAATATGAATTGGAAAGAACAGAGGCTGAAGTAAAGGGACAGGCTTGATATTTTACCACTTCTCTCTTCCTTTTAATTGAAAATTTTTATGTATATATAACTTGTTTTATATACACAATTTATTTTTCATATTCAAAAACGTGTATATATAGAAGTTATATATATATAATTCCTTTTTTACCTTTAAAACTTTGTATATATTTATATATAATTTGCATAACATGTATGAGTGCTTTATATTATATAATTCTATAGGTATAATAATACATATAATTCTTTTTTCACCTTTAAAAATTGTGTATTTTTAACACTATTCCCTACTGATTTATGAAGAGATTCCTTATTTTTTTAAACAGCTTAATGGTATTTCATTGACTGAATAAATGATTATTTATTTTCAGTATCTATGATAGACATTTAAGTTGTTACAGATTTACTTTTACCAATGAATGACTACATGTGTAAATCATTTCCCTTATGTATCAATATATCTGTGGAATTAAATTCCAGAAATTGAATTGTTAGGTCAAAAACAATAAGTACGTTTTAAACATTTCGACTGTTACTGACCAATTGCCCTCAAAAGAGGTAGTACCAATTTACATTTTCCACTCTAAGTGTGTGATATCCAAATTTTTAACATTTACCTATCTGATAGATGAAAAACAGTAGTACCTTGTTGTTGAGGTTGAGCATCTTTTAATGTATCAGGAACCATTTGGATTTCATTTTCTGTGAGCCATCTGTAATTATATGAATTGTCTTTTCACTTTTTTGATGGTACTGTTCGTAGCACAAAAATTGTTAATTTTGACGGTCTAATTTATTTATTTTTTCTTACATCATTTGTGCTTTTGGTGTCATATCTAAGAAGCCATTGTCTAACTCAAGATCACAAAGATATACTCTTAACATTTTCTTCTAAGAGTTTTATAGTTTTACCTCTTATATTAGGTCTATAATTCATTTTGAGTTAATTTTTTTGTATGGTATAAATGTATGGGTTCATTTCCAGACTCTCAGTTCTATTCCATTGATCTATATGTCTATCCTTCTGCCAGTGCCAGACTATCTTGATTACTGTAGATTTGTAGGAAGATTAGAAATTATGAACTGTGAGCCTTCCAATTTTGTTCTTTTTTTCAAGTTGTTTTTGGCTGTTCTAGGTAACTAGTGTTCCATATGAATTTTATAATCAGCTTGTAAATTTCTGAGGAAGAAAAGCAAGCTGGATTTTTAACAGGAATTATGTTGAAACTATAGATCAATTTGGCAAAAATTGCCTTCTAAACAATATTTTCTTTCAATACATGAACATAGACTGTCATTCCATTTATTTACATATTTAATTTCTTTCAACAATGTTTTGTAGTTTACAGCACTTCTTTTGTTAAATTCATCCCTATTTTATTCTTTTTGATGCTGTTGTAAATGAAATTGTTTTCTTAATTTTATTTTCGTAATGTTCATTGCCAGTATACAAAGATACAATTGATTTTTTTGTATTGATCTTTTATCCTGTAACCTTGCAGAGCTCATTTATTAGTTTGATGAATTTTACATATGAGTACATCCATGTAATCACCAGCAAGATAACAATATAGTACATTTCCAAGACCCCCATCATTACTGTACTTCCCCAAAGATAACCACTGTTTTCACTTTCATCACTGTTAGTGCCTTTTGCTTGTTCTTTAACTTCGTATAATGCAATCATACCTAGGCAATTTTTCATGTCTGTCTTCTTAACATAATGTTTGTGAGATTCAGCCACGTTTTTGCATGTATCAGTGGTTCTTACTCTTTTATTGCTTTGTAGTGTTCCATCTGTATGAATATACCACAAAATATTGATGTATTTTTCTTTTGGTGGACATTTGAGTTGGTTCTGGTTTGTGGCTATTATGAATAAAACTGCTGCAAACAATCTTGTATGTGAATTTTGGTGAACACATGCATGTATTTCTGTGGAAATCTAGAAATAGAATTGTTCAGTCAGAGAACAATACATACAGAAAAAACCACAAACCAATCTCCTTCTTGATAGTTCAGGTCCTTTGTCAGATATTTTCTCCTAGTTGTGCCTTGGCTTTTTGCCTTTTTAATGGTATCTTTTGATGAACAGAAAAATGGAAGTTATTAATTTTAATGAAATCTAATGTATCCATTTTTCTTTTATTGTTAGCGTTATTTTTGTGTGTCCTGTTCATGAAATCTTTGCACACCTTGATATCATGAAGATATTCGCTTATGTTTTCTTCTAGAAGCTTTATTGTATTTAGTTCTATTCAGTTTTATCACACATTTAGCTTCATGCATCCACTAAAACAGTCAAGATGCAGAACAGTTCCGTCACCACAAAGATTCCTTCTGTTGTCCTTTAATAACCACAGCCCTTTTATCCTTCTCCCTCCTCCATCCCTAACCCTTGATAATGACTAATTTTTCTATTTCTAAAATTTTATCCTTTCAAAAATGTTATATAAATAGACTCATTCAGCTTATTAATTTTGAGGTTGTTTTTTACCACTTTAATTCCCTTGAGAGCCATCCAAATTGTTTTATTAATAATTTGTTCCTTTTTATTGCCGGGTAATATTCCATGGTATTCATATGCCACAGTATAATCATTCACTTATTGAAGGACGTTGGATTGTTTTTAGTTTGGGGCTGTTATAAATAAAACTGCTACAATCTTTCATGTACATGTTTTTGTGTGAATATAAGTTTCCATTTCTCTAGGATAAATGCCCTAGAGTGCAATTGCTGTGTCATATGGTAATTACATATTTAAGTTTATAAAAAACCTCCAAGCTATTTTCCAGGGTGGTTGTTTCATTTCACCTTTTCATTCGCAATATATATATGATGTGGTTTCTCTGCCTCTTCAACATCATTTGGGAGTATCCTATATTTTATTTCAGCCATTCTAATGGGTGCATAGTGATATCTGTGTTTTTTTAACTTGCATCTTCCTAATGTCTAATGATGGTGAATATCTTTCTGTGTGCTTATTTGTCACCTATATATCCTCTTTGATAAAAAAAACTGTTCATGTGTTTTGTATATTTTCTAATTGGGTCGTTCCATTTGTGTTTTTTTAATTGTTGAATTTTGAAAGTTCTATATTATAGATACTAGTCTTTTGTCATATATGTGGTTTGTAAATATTTTCTCCAAGTCATCTGTGGCTTTTGTTTTTCCTCTTCTTAATGAGGTCTTTCATAGAGCAAAGTTTTTAATTTTTCATGAGATAAAATTTATCAATTTTTTTTTTATTGATGCTTTTGGTGTCAGATCTTAAGAACTCTTTACCTAGCCCTAGGTCCTGAAGAGTTTCTCCTAGTTTCTATCCTAAAAGCTTTATAGTTTTACAGTTTATATTTAAATCTGGGATCCATTTTGAGATAATTTTTGTATAAGGTGTATAATTTAGGTTGAGGTTCAGTTCTTCAGCTACGAGATATCTAATTACTTCAGAACCATTTGTTGAAACGCTATCCTTCTTCACTTAAATTATCTTTGCACTTCGATCCAGTATAGTTGTGTTCATCTATTTCCGTGTCCTATATTTTGATCTATGTATCTATCCCTCCAACGACCCCATACTGCCTTTATTATATAGCTCGGTAGCAAGCCTTAACAGTAGGTAGAGTGATTCCTCCCACATTTTCTTTTTCAGGTTTTATTTTTGTTTATTCTTCGGTATTTTATTATTCTTTATTATTATGAATGTATTTTGTTATACTTTCTAGTTGGTTATATTACTAATTTTAAAATTAGCTGTTGCTTTTTGAATGTCACTCTTTCATCTATACAACTAATGTTTTTTTAAATTGGTTCTGATGGTAAGTTGGGACAGTGAGGTGAAGAGGAGGATGGAACAACTGACACTCTTGAATGAGGCATCAGAATGGCTTCTTCCTTAGACCTTATCCAAATGTAGGCCATTTGAACTAGCTTAGCCATTCAGAAAGGCCTAGGGAGAATCCAAAGGCACACCTTGAAGAGGAAAGCAGTGAAACAAATACCCACTCTAAAGACAGAAAAGCTTTAGTAATTTCCCAGAAGAATGAGAAAGAAAATCATCACAGTTCAATTGTGTTTTGTCTTGTCTTCACCTACTGTTGGAAGGAGAAGTTGTGGAACGGTTATGCAAAATACTGCAAAGAGAAAGTGTAACTGAGGAAATTAAATAAACCTCTTTTCTAATACTAGGGGATGGACCATTCCTAAAAACTATAGTTTTAAAAACAATGTTTTTAAATAACTAGTTGAGCCCTTGGATCTCCATAGGGAGACCCAGAGATTATATTGGGAGTAAGGACTGGAGAAAGGTGAAATTTCTGTGTGTAAGAAAATGTGAGAAAAATCGATATTGCTTCAAAATTGAATAGGGCAGAAAAAATTAAAGAAGGACAAAGGAAAGAAGAGAAAAAAGAAAGCCAAGAGTTTATGACATAAGGCAGAATCTAAGGAGGAAAATGCCTGAGGAAGTTTTGTTTTTATTGTGCTTTATACTTTTTAAGAACAAGTTTATTTGTTTGTTTGTTTTAACATCAGTTTATTTTATTACTTAAATTTTTTATTTTTTCAATTGCAATTGGCATATAATATTATATTAGTTTCAGGTATACAACATAGTGATTAGACATTTATATAATTTACGAAGCAATCACTCCAATAAATCTATCATTCCATTGGGCATCATGCATAATTACAATATTATTGACTATATTTCCTATTTTGTAACTATTTTGTAACTACCAATTTGTACTTCTTAATCCTTCCCCCTTTTTCACCTGTTCTCCCAACCTTGCTCCCATCTGGCAACCATCAAAATATAAGAACAAGTTTATTTAAATACAACTTTTTGTAGTATTATTCTGTTACCAAAAAAACCTTTAGGAAAGTCAGCTTCACAGAACTTCACAGACGTCAACAAAGACTTGAGTGATTTTTTTTCTCCTAGTTGAAGTCTATGTCATTTCTTCTTTTGCAAGAATGAGCTCATTCTTGTTTTACCACCTCTGAGCACTTTTCTCTTAAGCCCCTAGACTGAATTGGGTGTGCTGTGCCTTTTGTGTGCTATTAAAACTCCTATTAAATGCTATTAAAAAACAGCCAAACATCTGATGCCTCCATGGTTTTTGGCAAAATTATGGGGGAGTTGAAGTTTGTCTTTATCAATCTCCCACATCTCTTTCTACTCTCTCAGTATCCCTGCTCTCTAGGTAACCAGCCCCTGCATCCTGACTGAAAGCTCTCAAAATTCTCCTGCCTTCTAGACTTTCTATTTACAAAGTTTCTTCTTTCTCTTCTCTCTATTATCAGAGAATCTGCTTAGTAGTTTGGTTATGTAATTATCTGATCAATTTAAGTAATCCTTGAATTAAGATATGACTAAAATTTTAACTATTCTCTTAGAAAATTTGTACTTTAAAACATCTGTCAATTCATATTTACCAGGAGGAATATCTTTTAATGCTTTCTGCCCTGTGCATCCTCCACTGTCTCTTGGTTCCTTATCTAATGTTCAAGAAAGTAAAATATGTAGAATGGAGATGGCATCATTTGTTGAAGCCACTTTTAAAGATGATAAAATTAAGGGCCAGAGAATTTGACTAACTTGTAAGAGGTACAGGCAGACAGCAATAGTAAAATAGTGACTGTTGAAGGAGTTAAGAGTAGGTTTTCATGGTTAAGTACTCATATTGCCAAACAAAAAACTAACTTCTGTTTTCAAAGGCCAAGTGGATTTTGTGAAACCATTTAAGGCCTCACCGAATTTCCCTGAGTCTAGATGGTACAGTCTCTCTCAGAGAGTCTGGGTTGTTTTGCCACCTTTTTTCTTCCTTTACTGTTCCTGAAAATAGTTCAAAACAGTGGGAATAACCTACATATTTTTCAATGAAATGTCTAAACAAAAAACAAGAAGTGACTTGCCAAAAGTAGCCTTCAAAGTAGAAAAATGAATTTAATTACTCTGACTAGATTAAGTTGCCTACTAAAATAACCTGGGATTATATAGATCAACAGGGAAAACTTCTCTATTGTTTATCACTGTGGCTGTAAACACCACTAGAGGAAATCTCAGAGTCTAGCTCGTCAATGAAGGATCTTAGACCAAAAAATATTTGTCAAAGGTCAGTCTAACTAATTAGAGGAGTGAGGACCAAAAGTAAGAGTTCGAATTTCCAAACTCAATGCTCTTTCCATTCTACCAAGATGTTTCATTGTGTGGTCATGGAAAACTGGAAAGGCTTGGTGACCTGGACACCCCATGTATTGCCAGCCTTTCTAGTCACAGCACACAAAACTAATGTGGAAACTTCCTTTAATAAGCTTTCATCAGTATCATGTTATTCTAAAGTTGTTGGTGCCTTTGACCCATACAGATGACTTTCTTTCATCCATAATATTGACTGGTTTAATGAACAAGACATAATTTAGGGAAGGTTCAACAGAGTCATTATACTGTCATTTTCAGGTTACCTCTGATGCTCCTACTATTCTTCATACAGAACCACAAACCATCTTCAACACTGAAGGGAAACCTCTCTGCTAGGCCTTTGTCGTTTTTTTTTAAATAAATAAATAAATAAATAAATACACACACACACACACACACGCACACACACACACACACACACACACACACACACACCTGCCCTCTACTACCATTTTAAAGCTAAGATTAATTTTTTCTCTTATCATTATTAGTTGAATCTCTGTCCCCATTATCCCTGTCTTCAGTCATTTTCTTTTCATTACCTTCAAGTCTATCGCTCTGCATATCACTAGTCATATTGCCTATTATCTCTGCCTCAGGTCTTGGCTCAGCTGTGTCCACTGGTTTTATCTCAGCAGCTAAACTTGCCTGAGTTATTAGCCCATCCCTTACTACTGATTCATTTCCTATCTCTGGTTCTGTCTGAGTTCATAGGCCTCTGATTCAGCCTGAGTTTCTAGCACTTTGGGGGTCTGTCATACAAATGACTTTCTTTTGGGGTCTTTGGCCCTGTCTACATCTCTGACTGTGTCTGCACCCCTGCCTCTGTTTTGGTTCTTGATTGTCTTTCTGAACTTGACTGCCTTTCTGATGCCTGACTCATCCATGGAGAAACACCTACATTTATCTCAGTTAGACCCATTTCTACTGTGACTAAATTTTCTATCTCGTCCTTGTTATGGGGATCACACAGAGATTTTGATCCAAAGGAGAAACCTGAGAACTTAGATGATTGAGTCCGGAGAGGAACACTAATAGAAAAAGAAAAGATCAGGGTCAGCATTGTGGATTAGTAATAGATAAAATCTCAAGTCATCAAACACCCTGAAGAAAAGCACTGGCTTAGTTATAATGGATTAGATTAACAATACATTTCTGAATATCCTGTTTATTATTTTTAGGGGCCTGGGATCAAAGCTGTTGATCCCAGCTTTTCTGTAGTAGTGTTTCCCAGGGGTTATGCAAGCCAATTCATTGGGGCATAGGAAGAAATTAATAGTTTCTTTTTGTATTTTTAGCAGATTGTGTTTTAAATTCTATGACAGTATATTTTACAATATAAATGAATATATTAGTGACATAACACGTACTTTATAAATAAGCATGTATCTTTTATAATGCTTGCTAAAAAGTGTTTTACTAATAGAATGTGCGATGCAATAATTTGGAGACCACTGTTTTAGTTAATTAGTAAAAATATGTACATGGCTTAGAAGGATTAAAGAAGAGTTATACAGGCAAAACTTCTGTGTTATTGCTCTACTTAATACTGGTAGTATTACAGAGGAACGTATGTTGACACTATTTTGCAGATCCATAAAGATGAAAAGGTTGATATGCTTTTTTTAAAAAAGAGGAGAATTTAGGAACTGTATTTTGAGAGGACAGAATAACTATGAATGGTTCATTTATGTGTTTGCCTTCTTCCTCTACTTCCTGAATCTTGCTTCTGTCTGTGCAGGGTCAGGTATCATTACAGAAAAAGTATTTTAAATAAATTGGAAGCACTTGCTATTAAAGATTGTTCACTGACATGAAAATGACTTTTGCAAATCCTTTCCAAATTATGAGGTCTATTATACCCCCAAAAAAAGGAAAAAAGAAAAAAGAAAAAAATGCATGTGCGCAAGAGACAGAGAGATAGAGAACGAGAGCGAAGAGGACCAACCATGTAGAACAGCTTTTTCTGTGGCTTCATTATTTACCAGGAGCATTAACTCACCAACTATCATGTAGAAGATACTGCCCCACCAACTGAGGAGTAGACTAATAAGACATTTGGCTCCAAGACATTCTTACTGTATAACTTCACTTGCATCAGTAACAAAATGAAGCAGAGGAGTAGACAGGTGCCTGGAATCAGAATGAAAACTATCACAAGCCATTATAACTCTCCTTCTGCCTTCCCTCCCATTCTGCCCTTCTTCCTCTGTTTGCACTATCTTGTCACCCTCAGCCATCTCAGTTATGCTGCGGAGGCAGTGATCACGGGAAGACCCATTTGGCAATTAAGCAAGATGGGAGAGTGAAGGGCTTCTGTTTTGACTGGAATAAGGTTATCAAGGTAGAGACTATAAATAAGATGGACAGACTAGATAGCTAACTAGCTTTATAGTAATTTTCTGAGTGCTAGAAGAGCCTATACAATTTCTCCACCAGCCCATCTTAGAGACATTTCCATTGGGTTAAGTAATTTGGTAAAGGAAAGAGAAATGGCATAGAAGGGGAAGAAATACAAGGATTCCAACCTCATCATGTTGTACCTGAGATGAAACAGAAGATGGATATGCCCAGATCTGTGTAGGTTTTGCCTCGTGGCCCTTTGGTGAGAGAAATGCTGAATCATATAATAATGAGGATGGTGGGGGCAGAGATGAGGAAGAAGGTGCTGGAGTATTTTGAGGTAGCCAGGGGAAGGGGAAAGGGAGAGGCTTGGCTGGAGCAGAGGTGACCTGCCCTTAAAGGAGGCTACACAGGACCTAGGGAAGGGACCTAAGGCACAAAGGAGGATAGAATCAGGGTTTATCTTACAGTTAATGGAGTCAGACTAAGGAGCTAACAAGTGGGTGGCTTCACAGACACCAGTAAGGATCTTCTTCCCATCTCCTCATTGACATGTGGGATTCTTTTAACAAGGAAAGAAATAATTTATTCCACAATGAGAGAAAAGATGAAATTATAACTATACCCTTGAGAGGTATATTATGAGGTAACTTACATATTAAGGTGTAAATGACTAATGTTTCTTTTTCTGAGGGAAGTTGTGAGTGCAAAAGGTAAGAAATAGCACAAGGTCATTAGGCGTTAGCATCCAATAATTAAGGGACTGTGGCTTTTAAGTCGTTGGGGGAGTCTAGTCAAGACAAACTTGGGCAAATTTACCCTACTTGGATGAGCTGTCCTTATATGCTTGTCAATCAGGGAAGAAAAGTAGTGGGGTTGTGGGAAAGAAAAAGGAAGAGTGGCAAGCTGTGGGGGATCTGAGCAGATCTACCAAAGGTGGGGGCTCGAGGATTTGGAAAGTATACACAAGGTGCCTTTGGTATGTGGCTCCAACAGAGATCAATGTGGCACAAGATCCAGAACCCCGCCAAGAGCCTCTGGTCTTTCAGCACGATGAGCTGAACCCAGTGTAAAGGGGACAGGCAGAGCAGCAGGACCAACATGAAGCCCAAGAGTCAAACACAGAACATGAAGATGTAACTTAAGGTCCTCTGCAGGAGCTGTCGCTAGTAGGGCGGGATAGCATAGGAGTGGTGTATGCGGTGAGGGAGAATTGGCTGCAGTGAGGAGGGGAGGAGGGCATAAGAAAAGGCATTTCATCTCAGGTGTCTCCATTTCCAGTCAAAGAAAAGACAAGCCCTGGATCTTCTGCTGGGGGAATGCCTCCTGCCTCAATACTTCAGGGTCTTTTTCACCTCTGGCTCCAGAGCTTCCCACTGGTTTTTATTTTTTAATATTAACTTTTTCATAATATATTTCTTTTTCACCTGTTCTGTTTTTAAAAAAATGGAGTAATTTTTGCCTCTCCCCCATGTCACACAAAAGCTGTTTCCCCCAATAGGACCCCATGCTCTCCGCACCCTACAAAAGGCTTCCTCGCCCTGTATGTTGGATAGTCTGAAATGCTGGCATTGCAAACACTGTCAAAGGTCACCACATTTCTTTCCTTTCTTTCTATCTTAGCTTCTGGCTCACTGCTCTTCTCAGCTGCTCTAGAACCTAACCTTCTTTGCCTTAACACCCTTTCCTGCCCCCTCTCCCCACCACAGGGAATAGAACACATAGTCAGAACAGAAGTCAGAACACATAATATGGTACAGTGTCACTGTCTTATTTGCTAGATCTGGTCCAATCCCTTTTTCCTGACCAAGTCTCTGCTCAACTCCAGACACTTAGAGACA
>NW_006442512.1:3566130-3573140 GCF_000325575.1 Pteropus alecto
CCTGGATTTCTTACAGATTCACCACAACCAAGAGATCTTTAAGAAATGTAGTCATTCTTTTTCTCTCCATCCTGCACCCCCATCCTGTGCCTTTTTCTTATCTCCCACTAGTCAATCACAATGCAGTCTGCCAGTTCCACCTCTTTAATGTTCTCAAGGCAATCTTGTATTTCTATGTCTACTTCCTTAGAACATTGCTTTGTCATCTTTGTTCTGGATTCTGCAGTAGTTTTTTACCTCATCTCTCTGCTATAAGGCTTTCTCTCTTTCAGTTTATTCTCCATAAAGTTACCAAGATTGATGGCTCTAAAATACAAATTTGATCGTGTCTCTCCTCTCCTTAAAAGACTTTCATTGCACCCCACTGCCATGAGGTAAAGTTCTAACTTGTTGGCATGAATAGGTTAAACCCAGCAAGAATGGGTTTCTGCTTGCTAACCAACCTCATTCAATCATTCAATACCTCCTGTGAACCAAATGTTGTATTAGGTACTGAGGATGCAGTGATGTGTTGGATATCTTCCATGTGCCCCTCTGGATCCACTCTCTCTCCTTGCTCAAGGAGGCTGACTATTGTGGGCTACATCAATGGGTTCCCCTGCCATTCAACTTCTGATTAGGCTTGACCAATGGCAGGAATGGGCAGAAGATCAGAGACCCAGAAATCAGTGTGTTTGTTCACTGGTTCTATCTTTACCAGCTTGCTGAGTTTGCCTGTGTCCCTTTACCTAAGGTGGAACTCCTAACAGGCAGCCCTTTCCTTTGAGCCAGCTTTTTCTGTTCTGGTAACTGCTCCTTTTGCTTAGTGATCAGGCTTATGAGTGGTAATGACTTCCCACTGATGGCTTCCCCAAATCCTTTTCAGTGCAAAGACACTTTGTAAATATTCCCTTAACTCTCCCAGATTAACCAATTCGAGCAAGCCATCTGTTCCCTGCTGCATGTGGTCCTCACCGTCATGGAGAAGAAAGCCTATGACACCCAAGTTAATTCACTCCCTCCGTTTCTCCTCATGTTCCAAACAATTTTATTCTTTTTTGCAGTTTCATAACCCCACCATGGTCTATCCCTAGCACATAGCGAACATGGTATCTATCTTGCACATGCTATCTATCACACATCCCACCTCATCTTTGTTTGGGTTAACATTAGTCAAGATTCATTTCAGTCTAACGTTTTTTGGGAAGCCTTCCCTGAATCCAGCCTTCAGTCCCAAACTTTGTGCTCCTACAGCACTTTGTGTTTACCTCTTTCATAACTTCTATACATAATATTATAATTTGTATTTTCTTCTGTTCCATGAACTCCTTCAGCTGCAAGGACATATCCTATTCAGCTTTGTGTACTCAACATCTACCACAGTGCTTAGAACATAATAATGATTCAAGAAATGTTTCTCGATTGCATGAAAATTAAAAAGGTAAAAAGAAAAAAGTGGACCTGTGGTTTATAGTCTGACATGCAAAGAGCTTGAAAGTAGTCACTCCATTATAACAAGTAAAAAATGAAACAAATGGAAAAATCAGAGTAGTGAGACCACAAGGCAAACCATGGCCCCCCCAAATTGGAGAACTGGAAAGGCAAATACAGAGAATCACAATTTACTAGAGCAGAAACCTCTTCAGGAACCAGTGTAGGGCAGAAAAATCTAAACTGTAATTGAAGAATTGCTGGAGGTTTAGTGTGAATAAGTCTTAGAAATTAAAAATGTGAGAGTACCCAGTCATAGAGAGGTTCCAAGACTCTAGTGAATTTTACTTCCAGCAGGTTCTCTCAATGAATAATCAGAGACAAATCCCCTCATGCTTCTAGCAAAAGGAAGAGAAAAGGAACCAGTTTGAAATATGCAGAGCATTCTGTTTTTCTTAACAAGGCCTTCCTTAAAGAGAAACTATCTTACCAGAGCCTAAACTTTTGGGGTTTTATCAGAGTTTAACTGACCTGGAGAAAAGACACAACTCCAGCCTGCTCTAACCTTTCATGTATAGGGAGGGAAAAGCCCAATTCAGCCCACTCTATCCATCTATCCCACCTAAGGGGGTTGGGAGGCCTGAGAAGCACTTGTGAAGTTCACAGTCTAGAGGCATAGGCTCATTAAAACACTGAGACCTAATTACAGGACTATTGTAATTAGTCCTGTAGTAAGCTCTGTTTACTGCAATTTCTTTTACCCGTACATCATGTCCAGCTATCAAGACAAAATTACAAGACATATTAAAAGGCAAAAAATATAGTTTTAAGAGACAGAGCAAGCATCAAAACCAGACTCAGATGTGGTAGGGGTGTTGGAATTACCAGACCAGGAATTTAAAACAACTATGATTAATATGCTAAAGGCTCTCAAGGGTAAAGTACAGAACATGCAAGAACAGATGGGCAATATAAGAAGGGAAATGAAAATTCTAATAAAAAATAAAAAAGAAATGCCATAGATCAAAAATACTGTAACAGAAATGAAGAATGACTGTGATGGGCTTATAAGTAGACTGGACGTGGCTGAGGATAGAATCTTTGAGCTTGAGAATATGTCAATAGACATCTCCAAAATGGAAATCCAAAGAGAAAAATGACTGAAAATATGGAACAGAATAATCAAGAACTGTGGGACACCTGCAGAAAGTGTACCATACACAAAATGGGAATATCAGAAGAAGAAAAAGAAACAGAAAAAACATTTGAAGCAATAATGACCGAGAATCCCCCCAAATTAATATCAGACACCAAATCACACATCCAGGAAATACAGAGAACACCAAGCCAGATAAATGCCAAAGAAGAAAAACTATAGCTAAGCATATCATGTTCAAATGGCAAAAACCAAAAGAAAAGAAAAAACCTTGAAAGAAGCGAAAGGGAAAAAAATCACCTTACCTATAAAGGAGCAAAGTATTACATCTGACCTCTCCCGGAAACCATGCAAGCAAAAAGAGACTGGAGTGAAATATTCAAAGTGTCGAGAGCAAAAAAAAAAAATCACCAACCTGAATTCTATACCCTATGAAATTACCTTCAAAGTGAAGGACACGGAAAGTGGATTAGTGGTTACCAAAGGGAAGGGGGAAGGAGGGAGGTAGATAGGGATAAAAGGGGTCAAATATTTGGTGATGGAAGGAAATTTATCTTTGGATAAATCAACCTATTCGATTTTATTAACCAATGTCACCCCCAATAGTTTTAATAAAAACAAGCAAATACCAAAAAAAAAGTAAAGGGATGGAGAAAGATATACCATGCTAGCACTAATAGATAGAAAGTAGTAGCTATATTAATTTCAAAAGTGCAGACTTCAGAGAAAGGGAAGTTATGAGGGATAAAGGGGTGTTACATAATGATAAAGGGGTCAGTACTCCAAGAAAACATAAAAATCTTTAAAATGTATGCACCTAATAACATAATATCAAAATATATGAAGCAAATACTGATAGAACTGCGAGAAGGAAACATCAATATCATAGTTAAAGACTTCAACTTCTCTCTATCAGAAATGGACAAATCCAGCAGGCAGGAAATCAGTAAGGACATAGTTGAACTCAACAGTACCATCATCAATCAACTGGATATAATTGACATCTGTAGACAACGTCATCCAGCAGCAGCCAAATACACATTTTTCTCAAGCTCATGTGGAGCATTCACCAAGATAGACCACATTCTGGGCCATAAAACACACCCTAACAAATTTTAAAAGATTGAAATCATACAATGTGTGCTCTCAGACTACAATAGAATTAAACTAGAATTCAATATTAGAAAGTTAACTGGGAAATCCCCAAATACTTGGAGATTAAACAACACATTTCTAAATAACATGTGGATCATGGCAGAAATTGCAAGAGAAATTTAAAAATATTTTGAACTAAATGAAAATGAAAATATAACATCAAAATTTGTGGATGCATTGAAAGCAGAGTTTAGAGGAAAATTTATAACATTGAATGCACATTTTGGTAAAGAAGATCTAAAATCAATAATCTATGCTCTCACTTTAGGAAACCAGAAAAAAGAAGATCAAATTAAGTTCAAAACAAACAGAAGAGGAAATAAAAATTGGAGCAAATATCAATGAAATTGAAAACGGAACTGCTTGAGAAAATCAATAAAATTAAAAGCTGATTCTTCCAAAAGGTCAATAAATTGATAAGTCTCTAGGCCAGGCTAACTCAGAAAAAAAGAAAGAAGACATAAATTATTAACATCAGAAGTGAAAGAAAGAACATCACTACAGATCTCATTAAAGGATAATAAAGGAATATTATGAACAACTCTATGTCCCTAACTTATAACCTAGATGAAACAGACTAATTGCTTAAAAGACACAATCAAGCAAAACTCATACGAGAAATAGACAATCTGAATTATTCTATATCTATTTTAAAACTTGTATCAATAATTGATAACCTTCCAAAACTAAAAGCACCAAGCCCAGATGGGGTCACTGGTTAATTCTGCCATACATTTAAGGAAGAAATTATACCATTTTTTTACAATCTCTTCCAGAAAATAGAAGCAGGGGGAATATTATCTAATTCATTCCATGAAGCAAGAATTACCCTAATACAAAACCAAAGACATCACAAGAAAAAAGCAGACCAATATCTGTTATAAAATAGATGCAAAATCCTCAACAAAATATTAGCAAATTGAATTTAACAATGTATTAAAAGAATTATACACCACAACCAATGGGATTTATGTCAGGTATGAAAGGATGGTTTAACATTAAAAAATCATTTAACGTAATTGATAATGTCAATGGGAGAAAAAAAAACAACAAGAAAAATCACATGATCATATCAATAAATGTAGAAAAAGCATTTGATGAAATCCCACAACTTTTCATGATAAAAACTCTCAGCAAAGTAGGAATAGAGGGGAACTTGCTCAACCTAATTTTTAAAAAATCTACAAGAAAAACCTATAGCTAACATCATACTTAATGGTGAGAAACTAGAAGCTTTCCCACTACAACCAGGAACGAGGTGAGGATTTTCTCTCTCATCTCTCTCACCACTCTTTTTTAATACTGTATTGGAATGCACTAATATAAGAAAAGGAAATAAAAGGTATAGAGATTAGGAATGAAGAAATGTAATTGTCTTTGTTCGCAGGTGACATGATTGTGTAGAAAATGCAAAAGAATCAAAAAAATTCCTGGAAATAATAAGTAATTAGTAAGATTGAAGGATATAAAGTTAATATACAAAAGTCAATCACTTTCTTATATACCAGTAATGAACAAGTAGAATTAAAAATTAAAAACAATATCATTTGCATTAACAAGCCCTAGAATGAAATACTTAGGTATAAAGATAGCAGAACATGTGCAAGACCTATATAAAGAAAAATATAAAACTCTGATGAAAGAAAATAAAAAACAATTAAATGGAGAGATATTCCAAGTTCATGGATAGGAAGACTCAATATTGTCAAGATATCGATTCTTCCCAACTGATTTATAGATTCAATACAATCCAATCAAAATGCCAGCAAGTTATTTTGTAGGTATCAACAAACTGATTTTAGTGTTTCCATAAAGAGGCAAAAAACCTACAATAGCTAATACAATATTAAAGGAGAAGAACAAAGGACTGACAGTACCCAAATTCAAAACTTCTTATAAAGCTACAGTAATCAAGACAACTGTTATTATAGAAAGAGTAGAGAAATAAATCAACAGAACAGAATAGAGATCCCAGAAATAGACCCCACATAAATATAGTCAACTGATTTTTTGACACAGAACAAAGGCAGGAGCAAAGACAGTCTTTTCAACAAATGGTGCCGGAACAACAGAACATTTTCATGCAAAAAGAAAAAATGAATCTAGACATAGACATTACACCCTTCCCAAAAATTATCTCAAAATGGGGCAAAAACCTAAGCGCAAAACACAAAACTATAAATCTGCTAGAAAATAATATAGAAGAAAATGGGTGACATTGGGGTGTGGCAATGACTTTTCAATGCAACACCAAAAACACAATCCCTTAAAGAAATAATTGATAAATTTGTATTCATTACAATTAAAAACTTCTGGTCTGCAAAGACATGGTCAAAAATAAGAAGACAAGCCACACACAGACTGTGAGAAAATATTTGCGAAGGATACATCTGATAAAGGACTGTTATCCAACATACATGAAGAACTTTTAAAACTAAAAAATTAGAAAACAAAAAACCTGGTTTTAAAATGAGCAAAAGACTTGAAAGTCACTCTGTAGAGAAAAATATGAGACCAGAGGTGCTGCAATGTATAAAACATAAAACAAACAAACAAACAAACAAGTCACTAAACCTTTGAAGAAACAGGAAAATATAATCCATACTCAAAAAAAGCAGTCAAAAGAAACAAACCTCAAGATGACTCAGATGTTGCAATTAGAAGAAAAGGACTTTAAAACAGCCATTATAAATTTCTATAAGGATTTAAAAGAAGATAAGTTCATAATGAATGAACAGATATGTGGTCTCACCAAAGATATAGAAAATATAAAAACAAATCAAATGGAAATTCTGAAACTAAAAAATACAATAGCTAAAATTAAAAATTCACTGTGTGGACTTAGTAGCAGGTTGGAGGCAGTGGGGGAAAAAAGATATGAACTTGAATATAAGTTAATGGAAATTGACAAAGAGAAAAAAAATGAAGGAAAGTAGACAGTGTCAGAGTCCAATTGGATGAAAAAAAATGTGTAAGTGGAGTCCTAGAGTGAGCAAGTATGGGGCAGAAAAATTATTTGAAGAAATAATGACTGAAAGCTTACCAATTTTATGAAAGACACTGATGTATGGATCCAAAAAGCTCAAGGAAACCCAAAAAGATAAGTACAAAGAAAACACACCTAAGCATTATAAATTCCTGAATCCAAAAATAAAATCTTGAAAGCAGCCAAAATAAAGCCATATGCCAGAGAGAAACAATGATATATAGCTGACTACTTATCAGAAATAATAGTCAACTATAAGATTTTTAAAAAGAAAGAGTGGAGCCTAGGATACAATGGAGTGAC
>NW_006442512.1:3573212-3599734 GCF_000325575.1 Pteropus alecto
TAAGTATATAATACAATAAATATATAAATATACATATTTAACATATAACATTATATTAGTTTTAGGTATATAATGCAGTGATTTGGTACTTATATATAGTGAAATAATTACCACAGTAAGTGGAGTTAACATCCATCACCACACAGTTATAATTTTTTTCCTTGTGATGAGAACTTTAAGATTTACTCTCTCGAAGGGGATTAAGAGGTACAAACTATAGTTATAAATAAGTCACAGAGATATAATGAACAGCATAGAGAATGTAGTCAATAATATCTCAATAACTTTATTCAGTGACGGGTACTAGACTTCTTGTGATGATCACTTTGTAAGATATATAAATGTCAAATCACTATGTTGTACATCTGGAACTAATATAATATTGTATGTCAATTATACTTTAATTAAGAGTTTTACATTCCAGAATAGGGGAAAAAAGATTTACTCTCCTAGTAACTTTCAAATATACAATTCCATATCATTAGTTATAGTCACTATGCTAAACGGTACATTCCCCGGACTCACTTATAACTGGAAGTTTGCACCTTTTGACCACCTTCACCCATTTCTCCTACCCACTATCCTCTGCCTCTGGCAACCACCAGTCTATTCTTGTACCTATAAATAGCTTTTTAAAAGAATTCCACAAAAAATGAGATCATTCAGTATTTGTCTGACTTATTTCACTTAGCATAATGTTATCAAAGTCCATTCATGTTGTCATAAATGGCAGAATTTCCTACTTTTTTATAGCTGAATAATATTCCATATATATACATACACTACATTTTCTTTATCCATTCGCAATGATCATTTATGTTATTTTCATATTTTAGACATTGTAAATAGTGCTGTAGTGAACATGAGGGTGGAATAACATTCTTTAAAGTGTTTAAAGATAAGACTGTCCACCCAGAATCGTTCAGCAAAATTGTCCTTCAACAGTTAAGGTGAAATAAAGATATTTTCAGATGAAAATTAATAGAATACATTACCAGCAGACCACTGATACAAGAAATATTAAAATTTCTTTAGGCTGAAGAGACATACCACCAAGTGGTAACTCAGATCTATAAGAATAAATGAATATAACTGGAAATTGACATGACTAGTATAATTTAAAACTTCTGGCCATTAAAAGACACTGCTAAGAAAATGAACAAACCACAAATTAGGAGAAAGATTTGCAAAACATAGATGACAAAGAACTTATACCTGAAATATATATAGAACTTCTATATATAAGAAGTCTAGTACCCGTCACTGAATAAAGTTATTGAGATATTATTGACTACATAGAACTAATAATAAAGATAAACAACCTAGTTTTTTAAATGAATAGAAGAATTAATGACAATTTACAAAGAAAGTTATGCAAATGGCTGTGGAAAGGTGCTCTTGAAATCAATAAATGTGAAGGAAATGCAAATTAAAACATTGAGATATTATTTTATGCCCGCTGGAAAGGCTAAATTTGAAAGGATCAACAACATGTTGGCAAAGATGTGGAGCAGTTGAAATGATCATATATTGCTGGTGGGAGTGTAAAATGGTACAACTTCAGCAATTTCTTTTAAAGCTAAACATATATGCACACCTTATAACCTATAATTCCTCTCAGGTATTTACCCAAGAGCATTGTAAACTTATGTACAGAAAAGGACTTTACAAGAATGTTCACAGCAGCTTCATTCACAATGGCCAAAACCAGAAACAACCCAAATATTCATGACTAGGAAAATGGATAAATAACCTGTGGTATGTTCATGTAATTGAATAACTACTCAGTAAAAAAAAAAAAAGAATAAACTACTGTGCACACAACACGAATGACTCTCATAGATGTTATGTTGAGTGAAAGAGACTGGACACAAAAGAGTATATATTTCCATTTATCTAAATTTCTAGAATAGGGAAAATCGATCTTCATCTTCCTCTACCCGATCTTCAAAAATTTTCTCCTTGTCTACATGAGCTAGCTTTTCCCACTTCTCTGACCTTATCTTATTCTATATTACTCTGTGATTACTGCTTTCCAGATATACTGGCTTTCTTTTAGTCGCAAGAATGTCCTAAACTTCTCATAAGTGCTGTTCTTCAGACAATGTTTCTTCTCCTAGCCAAACTCTACTCTTCAAATCTTAAATTAAATATTACTTCCTCAGTGAAGCCTTCCCTCACACTCTACTTCAGCCTAGATTAAGTAATCCCTCAATTATACATTCACAATATTCTATACTTTCATTCACTAGCATTTAACACAATTGTAATTAAGTAATTATTTGTTGTATAATAAGCCTCCTTTACTAAATCAGAGAACAAGATATGCATTTGTGTTGTTTATCCGCCAGATATATTGTAGAAACTCAATAAATATTTCTTAAATGAATGAATAAAAGGGAAATGAGATCACAGGAAAACAAACTGGGACCCAGTTCTGAGTAGTGAACCTGACATGGACATCATATATCGATGGGTAAGGCTGTCTCAATGGTCCAAAGATGAGGCAGGCTCTCTCCCTGTAGGAAATAGCAAAGCTTCTCTAGATTTTCTGGTAGAATTTTCTCAGTGGTTATTGAGAAATAACTACTTTTTCTGACTCACCTCCATTACCATTAATGGAAGCTGAACTATGTCTCAAATGGAATCAATACTCTTTCACACTTCATTTTAGGATGTTAGAGCTGATCACAAGATGGGAAAAAAGAGTATTTGGAGCCAGATATTGTATAATGTTGTAGAAAACAATGTTAATTTATATGTATAGAGTGGTTGCAAATGGAATGTCAAGTCAGAAGTAGGAGTAATCTAGTTTCAACCAAGATAGATGGTGTCTATTAGTCAAGAAGAAAACTATAGAGTAGCATTTTGGGGGCAATATACCAGATGCAGTGTTCAAAACACTGGTTACAAGGAACTTAGGGGAAGAGTAGATGAACTCAGTGAGAAATTTAACAAAGAGATTAAAAAAACATAAAGATGGAGATGAATTTTAGGGAGCATTTTTTAGTTCTAAAAATATAAAGAAGTTTTAAAAGTCATTCCTTTTTTATTTAATTCTATTTTAATTTTATCATGGTCAGGAAACACAAGCTAATAGCCTTGAAATTTATTGAAACTTTCTTTCAGACATTTGGTCAAATATTCTAGATATAGCTGAAAACAAAATATTTCTTTGTGTTGAATGTACTATCTATATTTTATCCTATCTATTGAATTTTTTATTTCAATGGCTATATAGTTTTTAAATAATTAAAATTTTTTTCAATTAAAGTTGGTATACAGCATTATATTAGTTTCAGGTGTACAACATAGTTATAGACATTTATATAACTTTAAAATGATCACCCCAATAAGTCTAGTTCCCATCTGACACCATACATAATTATTATAATATTATTGACTATATTCCCTATCACAATGGCTATATTTTTTATTTCCATGATTTTTTAAAACAAGTTTCTTTTATTTAAAATAAAGATAGGGTTTTTAATCTTCTTAAAAATGAAATAGGATTTGGTTTATGCATTCTTAGACGTACAATGAATTACTTTTTTAAAATGATGGCCATCACACTCACCTAGAACATGTTCATTATACCCTTCTAATTTATGCAATAAAGCTCTTGAGATTTTTATTTTCAGTTCTAAGAGTCTAAAAAAGTATTCATCATGTGCATTCTTTTACTATTATTAAATTTATAGGGGTGATTGGTTAATAAAATCATAGGTTTCAAGTGTACAATTCAATAATACGTCATATATGTATTGCATATGTTTGTTTTTAGTTTTCCTTTTCTGTTACATTTGTTTGTTTAAACCTGTGCTAATACCACACTGTTTTGATTACAATAGCTTGACAAGTCATAACCATATCAGTTAGGGTAAATGTCTCTATCTTATTTTTCAAAATTATCTTGGCTCTTTTGGGTTCACCACCCAAAGTTAAATTTCCTTCCATCACCAAATATTTGGCCCCCTTTACTCCTATCTACCTCCCTCCTCTCTCCCTCCTCTCTGGTAACCACTGAACTATTGTCCGTGTCCATGAATCTCTGCTCATTTGTCATATTTGTATGTTGCTTTTAGTTTTATATCCCACATATGAGTGAAATCATATGGTTCCCAACTTTTTCTGTCTGACTTATTTTCCTTAGCATGATAGTCTCAAGACCCACCATGTTGTCACAAATGGCAGTATTTCATCTTTTCTTATGGTTGAGTAATATTCCATTGTATATATGTACCATAGCTTCTTTATCCAATCATCTATCGAAGGGTACTTTGGTTGTTTCTGTGTCTTGGCCACCATGAATAATGCTGCCATGAACATTGGGGTGCATTTATCTTTATGGATAAATGTTTCCAAACTTTGTTGGGTAGATGCCCAGAAGAAGGATTGCTGGGTCATATGGTAATTCTATTTTTATTTTTTTTAAGAACCTCTATACTGTTTTCCACAGTGGCTGTGCCGATTTACCTTCCCACCAGCAGCATATGAGGGTTCCTTTTCCCCCACAACCTCTCCAACACTTGTTATTACTTGTCGACGATAGCCATTTTAACAGGTGAGAGATGGGATCTCATTGAGGTTTTGATTTGCATTTCCCTAATGACCAGTGAAGATGAACATCTTTTCATATGTCTGTTGGCCATTTGTATGTCTTGGAAGAAATGTCTGTTCAGGTCCTCTGCCCATTTTTTTAATTGGATTGTTTGTTTTACTGTTGAGTTGTATGAGTCCTTTGTATATTTTGGATATTAGTCCCTTATCGGAGCTGTTGTCTTCTACCATTCAGATGGTTGCCTCTTTGTCTTGTTGGTGGCTTCTTTTGCTGTGCAGAAGCTTTATAGCTTGATATAGCCCCATTCATTTATTTTTGCTTTTACTTCTCTTCCCTTTGAGGTCAAATTCATAAAATCCTTTCAAAATTCAAGGTCCATGAGTTTAGTACCTATGTTTTCTTCTATGCTATTTATTGTTTCAGGTCTTTATTTCCATGATTTCTAATTGGTTCTTTTTCATTTAAACCTGTTCTTATTTTATTTCTATCTATTTTTGTTTTATAGTTTTTTTTGTAATCTATATTCCATCATATATCTCTTTGTACATCCTAAGAATATTTAGTCTTTATCATACTATACTCCAAATAATCTGAAATGAATTTATAGTTTGATTGTTGACTTTGAGTTTTTTCTGAACTTTTTTTTTACATATTTAGAATTTCTGTTTGCAGACACAAACAAGTTTTTTGTCACCTTTTTTGCTTGTTTGTTTCTTTCTATGCTTATTCCATCCTGTAGTTCTGAAGTTTCCTTACTTTGGCCAAAAGCCCCAGTCCAGGGTTGGGTCTCAAAATATGGTATTTTAGATTTCCTGTTGTGTTATGTGGTCAGGGACTATCACAGACCTAGTTAATGAATCAAAGGGCTGCTTGGTCAAACAAGGTTGTATTTGTCTCCTTTTACTTCTTTGGTTTGTAGTTCCAAATAAGCCACAGAACCAGTCAGTGCTTGGCAGTAGTCTTTATTCTGTTTCTTTTCATAAGTCCCTAGTTATGTGCTGCAGTTGTGAAGCTGGCTCTATTCCATGTCTTGAGAGGCACTGTTAGTCCTTTTCACTCCACAGGAGCTAGCTGTCTTCCTGCTTACCTCTGCTTAGAGCCCATTAAGTCTATGGCTTAACTTGAACAATAGCCTTGTGTTTTTGTTATTTTTCTGGTCAGTGAAATTGCTCGTCTCATTTTAACCTGGATTAATATAATACCTCTCTCTCTCTCTGTCTCTCTCTCCCTCTCTCTCTCTTTTTCTCTCTCTCTCTCTGTCTCTGTCTGTCTCTTCCTCTTCATCTATCATGCAATGCATGTGGAGTGGAGGAGATGTATCAAAAGGTCATTTACTGAGCTAACTTACGGGAAATACACTTAAACCTTTTAAGGAATTCTCTAGAAGCACAGAAATAGAGAAAGAAAATAGAGTATTCAGTTTCTAAAGGAACAATGAAATGTTGTCTCTGCTTATAAGATCATCCTCTGATAGCAAAGATGAAAACTTTGTTATTATTACTGCCTATTCTTCCCTAATAGCCAGGGTTTTTATCATTATTGTCTTATTATTTGGTATCTTCCACTCTTACTCAGGCCTGCTTCCTTCTCCTTACCCCACTTAAGACTTCCATTCCCTAAAGATTCATCAACACTCAGCTCCCTGTCAATTTAGTCATAAATTAAAGTATTAAAACCAAATTATAAATAAAGCTTATGAACCCAACGAATCCTTAATTAGTCAATATGTGGGGTATACTTCGTGTGTGAATGGTGACAGTAGGAAGAGGAGTTAGACTTGTCTACATGTCTATTCTTCCAACCAAAGACCCAGGAACAGCCTGAAGAGCCTCTGAAATGAGGCCACTTGGAATAAGGAGGCACCAGTCAGTCATATTGCCCTAAGATCACCTGCTATGACGAGAAGCTAACATGGAGAAAAGGGTTTTCTAAAGCAGAGCCAAAGTGAGGTGTGTTCATATATGTGTTTGTATGTGTGTCTCAGTGTATGAGTACACACAAACATGTCCTGCTAAATCTTGAGAATAAAAGCAGAAATATTCATCTATTGGGCTTCCGTTACCATCTGGAAAAGTTTGGGAATTACTGATCAGGGACTGGGATTATAAGAATTACATAATTGCCCGTGTCTGTTTTGTTTGTTTCCTACAAAGGTGTTACCAGTGACTCTTTATTTAAATCAAAAAGACCTAAGCGCTCATCTTTAAGAACAGCAAGGGGTGAAGCTGGGCACTGTAGTCCATTCCATTGCCAGGCTCGAGGTGGAGAAGAATGTACCTCAACCAATTCAGTAGTAGTGGCAGCTACTAAAGGAATAAAGGGCAAAATAAATGTCAGAGACTTTCTTCATGGAATCTGGTCTGGGTTTGAAAGGGATTTTTAGCCATCAAAAGATCTATGTAATTGCCAGAATCCTCCCCCTTTCTCTACTTACTTAGTCTTACAGGGTATATAAAACATGGAAAAATCTTTCAGCTTGGTCCACTAATATACTTAGGCTGAAGAAAGCCCTTTATCTTCATTTGGTTCATTAAAACATAATTGATGCCTAAGGAATCAAAAGAGACATAGTCTTGTCAAGAATCTGATGGAGGCTGTGGCCGTCTTCATAGAAAAGTACAAACGCAAGTTTTGTATAGAATTTCAGAGTTTGTGGATGCCTGGTTAAGGTATCTCTCAGCCTATGGAGAAGCAATGGGTTCACATAATAGACTGTAAAGGTTTCAAATTACCAATCCTCTTAGGAAATGGAACCTCATGGATTCCCCAGAAGCCCTCCAGGACCTCTCAACACCTTTAGGTGATAAGTATTATTGTTATTGGTGTTCATTCCATTTCTGATAATGATATCCAATTCAGACTCAACAATATTGTCCAAGTACCTTCCATCCACACATAACAAAGAAAATTGCAAACAGAATTAGATGACATTTTTCTCCATGGCCCATTTTAGTTCATGAGATCTTTGATGCCCAAAGAGATCTCTGATCCACACACTGCATCTATTGTTAGTTTCTTTCATTCATGATCCTAAACACTGATGCTTTCTTATAGAAATTTTTTATTTACTAGGTTTTCATTACTTTATAACTATCATATATATTTTGGATCCAACACACACAAGACATTTCATCAGCTTTAATACTGTCTCCTTCAGTAATGTGGACATGATATTACGAGAGTTTTCTTAGAATCTGCACAATCATTCCCAACTCAGTAAGCTTCTCCCCCATTTTTAAGACAAATAGTTGAGTTTTCCTATCACCATCACATTTCTGTATTGGGTAGTTCTGCAATTGGTACTTCTACACTTGGTACTTCTGCATTTGGTAGGTCTGCATTTGGTAGTTTTTCCTCTCTATCACTTAAAAATGTCACTTCAGGCCTTGACCCTTCATCCTCAGTTGGTGGTACAGTAGTCACTGGACCGATCCCCAACCTTGACTTCTCTACAGGACTCATAGTGACATTTTGATCAAGGGAAGGAGCTCTGAAAGTTAGGTAGTTGAGGAAGGAGATGATCCCTAGGGGAAGAGAAGAATTTGAGGTGAGTTTCAATAGACACATGGCCTTTTGGCTTTTAAAATTCTTACTCATCTCTTAAGTAACTCAGTTCCAAAGGCCTCTTTTCAGTGAAGCCAACCCTATTTTTCCACAGCAGAGTTAATTTACCCTCCTGTGCTTTCATTCCATTATAGTATTTCTTACATGGTTAGGATAAAGCTTGAACCTCCTGGATTCAAATCATAATTACACTACTTCTGTGCAGTCTCAGGCAAATCACTCAACCTGTCTATGGCTCAGTTAGTAGTATAACAGGTTACTAATTCCAGGTTTTCAATTCCATACCATAGTGCCTCTTGATGTATAAATATTCTAAATATAGGAACAGTCAGTGCTTCTATTTCTCCTAGATTCTATCTCCCTTTCAAGAATTGATTTCTCTTTCCATCCTTATAGCATAAAGCAGGGGATTGACTCACCAGAAAACATGTTTAAGAAGACACTCCACCAGTTAACATAATAGGCCCATAGGAGATTTGACTCCATGGCATCCCTGGCATGCCAGGTAACCTGTGCCAGAAATAGGATGAGGCAGAGGAGCAAGCAGATAGCTAGGACCAGAAGAAAAGATGTCACAACCCATCAGTGTCTTCAGTCTGCCTTGACTACCACCCCAACTCTTCTTCTGCTCTAGATGCCGTATCTATGGCAGGATCAAATTGGGGGAATTGACCAACATGGGGGGAGAAAAAAAGAGGCTTCTACCTCTCCCTTGGCATGTCACTTAAAGTGTATTTTACACAATAAGACAGGGCAGGAGCTGTCTTGATGTAATACTGAAGAACAAAAAAGGGACAGGAGAAAGGATGAAAGACCCACAGAGAAACTTTGCTCCCTTGACAATTTTACCCCGGCATCACCCTGCAAGTCTATGTTTGTACCTGAGATGAAGCTGAGCATGGATACCTTCAGATCCAAGTTGGTATTCATGTTTCCTTTTCTATGGAGGCAAAAGCTGAAGAGCAAGCTAAGGCCAATGAGTATAGTGAGAACAGAGACGAGGAAGAAGGCCCTGGAATATTGGAGGTAATCTGCCAAGGAGAAGAAGAAAGGAAAGATTCGGTTAGTCCAGTGGGAAACATCTCATGAGAAAAACAGATGGAGTCTTTGAGAAGGGAGTGAGGATTAAGGAGGATAAAGCTGAGCTTGCTATGTGGCATCCAGGGTACAAATAAGGATCTTCTTTCTCAGCGATTCATTAATACCGAAATCTCTTTACTAAAGATAATATACAAATAGTTGTGGGTATGTAAATGTAATTGCAGCTTAATTTTATGCCTATATCTTTAACTCCATTTTTCTAGTGAGTAAACCTCTAGATATACCTAATCATATTGCTTTGGTTATACCCATGTACATGGTCCCCAGTGTGTATGGAAGTGTGCAGCATAGTATATTATCATTTAAAAATCTGTTAATGTCATGGTTGAAAAATTCTCTCGTCATCCATTTGATTTGCCTTTTTTTAATGGTTGAGGTTAAAATAGTTTTTCCTATGTTCATTAGACATTTGTCATTTCTGTTTACAAATAAATTATTTGAGTATTTGTCTTTTTCCAATAATTTTAATACATTTTCATATATTAAGGCCATTAATCTCTTATCTTTCATACTTGTTGCATATATTTTTTCTAGTTTTACTTTTTTAGTTGAAGATGCTGTTGAATTGTCCGCTTAACTTTGATTTTAGTTTCTTCCCAAGATCTTGCTTTAGGATCCTGCCCCATAGTTCCAAATGCCCCAGCCCATGGCCAAATAACTGATGCTCCACCTCAGGGTTGGGCCTAGGTGCACCCCACCCCACCCTTCCCAGCATCTGGGGCCCCTCCTTCCCTGAGAAGGAGAAATAAATGCCTTACTCATGTATATTTTCTTTCATAATACCTGTTTCTTTGTGTAAATACGATGAAGAAACTGTTTAGTGTAGTTATGCCTTTCCTCTAATTCTTGGTTCTGATTGAAAATTCATGATTTGGTATCTTCCAGCCCTCAAAGCTTATTTTTAAATATTTTGTGTTATATTTTCAGATTTAAATTCACATAAAATTTAACATTAATAATTTACTCCAAATAGCTGGCATTTGTTATACTACATATATGACATGCATTTAAGTTCTCTTCTGCTGTTAGCAGAAGAACAAGTTGACCTTGAAAGTTAAATCTAGCAGAGGCTGAGACACTTTGCTTTATCTCTCAGCTATAATTAATCACTTCTTTTCTATTTCTGCAAGCCACATTGGAATACCAATCACATTGCTTCACAGTATCAGCTTATGAATGACAAAAGAGTTCTTCCTAGAGAGTAAAGAGAAGTTTCTCTCATAATTTGGGAAAGAAAACACTCTGGGGTAGGAGGGAGAAAGAGAAAGGGTACACTGAGGACACCAAAGAAAAGGATGGCTATATCCACAGAGATCCATCCTAGACTTGGAAACGTGAGGGCCAAAAGATCTTGGAGGAAGAAAGATGAAAGCCAATGTGGCAGAAAGCTCTGGAACTGTGGGGGGCTGTGGCATTTAATTTAGTTAGCACTCACAGGGTGGCTTGGGTGTGTGGCTCCAGCACAGCTCATGGTTGCATGAGATCCAGAGTCCTGCATAGAGCTCAAGACCATTCTTGATCACCAGGAACTGCACCCAGTTCAGTGTGGACACGCAGATCAGCAGTAGGAGGCTAAAACCACATAGGCTGCCACAGAACATTCGGATGTAGATGTGTGTCTGATCCACTTGCTCCTGCCGCCTCTGGGGTAGCATCGAGGCACTCGGATCTTTGTTGGTGGGGAGGGTAGGCTACAAGGATGAGGGAAATATTGCCTATCCAAAAAGATAACCCTTGATCCCCAAGGTCTCCTCCTCCTCTCTACCTTGAGTATCCCCATGTGGGTTTGATTTGTGGTTATCTATTTCTACCCCTTCTATAAAAACAAAAAGATAATCTTTTCTCTATCTTTAGAACACTCTGACTAGGCTTCCTTTAAGTAAGTCCTCATCCTCCCATCTGACCTGTAGTCAAGTATCTCCTCACCCTTTGGTATTCCCGGTTCCCCTTAAGTTTGGGAACCTTAGGATTGTGGAAAGTCAAGACTAATTGTTCCTCCCTCTCCATCTTGGCAGCCAGTTCACTTTCTAACTGCCACGGAATTTGTCTGAGCACCTCCTCACACATGCTGGCAGAATCAAAAGGGGCCAGAACCTATGGCATCGATCCCATTTCTGTTTTATATTCCAAGTCTGGTCAGATCAGGGAGAAATCATTACATTTTAAGCATGTGCCTGTATGTGTGATGATGCTCTTCCTTCTCCTTTTTCTGACTCCTCACAACTCCTTTATTAAACAAATTCTCAAATATTTTGTCGGCAGTTGCTGTGGGTCAGGATTTGTGTTAGCTCCTGGGACATAAAGATGAATAAGATACAGATCCCTAATAGCAAATAAAAAAGTGTATCTCGGATGGCTCCAAGATTCAATAGCTTGTAGTTATAATTAAGATTATATACATGATCTTAATATACTGATGTGTGTGTGTATCAGTAGCCCAGAATTCATGATCTTGCCCCAGCTCTAAGTGGAAAGCCCTAGGTGTATCTCGACAGGCTCATGAACCTATCAGCCATAGTCCTTCATGCAGCATCTACCCTCTTCTTCCCTTCTTGCTCTAGTTCCCTTTCTTTAATGCCTTCTGCTCATGAAGACATTTAAGGGGCACCCCCACCCCCACCCCCCACCACTGCCACTGCTGATAGGGCTCACTGCAAAAATGTCAGTTACAGAGGCTACCAGCCAATGCACTGAAAGCTACCATTCAAGATACTGCAGCAATGTTGGGTTCTACACAAGAGTGAGGAGAATGCCTTTTCCTGGTTCCACAGCCAGCAAAATTTATGCCCAGAGTATCCCAAAGTCCCCTTTTCTAACAACTCTCTCAGAGCTGTTGCTAACTCCTGTCCCTACAAGGGCTTAAACATCAACCTAAGATGCTGAACAGGTGCCATTCTGTTCCACAGTGCGAATGTCCATTCAGATAAATGCCCAGCTGGATCACCAGCTCTTGTTTTCCACAAATAGATAAACTTTGATTCCCAAGTTTGGGCTGAATCAGAACACCCTATCACATTTTGCTAGCATACCTGTAATCCAAACCACTCCAACTTGAAACCTACTCTTTATTTCAGCTTGTGGGAACTACTAGCAGTTCAAAGTCCATGTTGTCCTCCTTCTGCAAAAGTGTCATTTGACTGTCTCTTCATACTTAGCCTAGTGTCTGGCAAAAATAGTATTTAATGTTGAATAAATGAGTGAGCAATACATTTTTTTTGCAATACATTATTATATAAAGAACAAAGGTTGATACAAAGGGCAGAATGGTTAACATTGTCAGAGGAAACTTGGGGAAGGTTTATTGCAAGAGGTGATATCTTAGCTGGATTTTAAAGGAATTTGCCAGGTAATTCAGGTAGAATATTTGATGCAAAGAGAATATGTATGACTCAAGACAGGAAGCTATGAACAAACAGCACGAGGTTCTCAGGGCACTAGAAGCAGTGTGCTTCTGCTAGGAACAAAATCAAAGGTAAGGGTTGAGGATTACAGATACGAGCAAGGGCTAAATCACAAAAAGTCTTCTTTGCCATGCTATGTGATTTGTTGTCAAGTTTCAATTGCTGGAGTACTCTAGCTCTACTGGCATGATTATAGGAAAGACTTTTCTATCTGCAGCAAACTGGCTTGTACAGTATGACTATTAGATATACATGTTGGCTAGAGAGCTAGATATAGATTTTGAATAGGCAAGCCTGCATTTCAATACTTACTTAGTCCCAACAGTCACTGGCTAGGTTACTTTGGGAAATTTCCTCAAATTCAATGACTCTCAGTTTCTTCACTCTGACATTGGGATAATAATCATTCCTGTCTCATAGCAGTTTTGTGAAGATTAAATAAGATTATACACATAAGTCTCTTAATACAATACCTTAAGTACCCAATAAATTCTATTATTGGTGGCTATTGTTATTATTGATAAATATGTTATTTATATCAAGCAATTAATAAGTGCTCAGTAAATACTATCTATTTTAATTGTTTTTAATTGTCTTTCAAACTTTGCTCGAGCATGACTTTGGTACAGGCCATCCTGAAAAAGATGAAATACTAACATAAATGGAAAGGATGTGTCACCCTTTACCCTTTCACTAGTGGCACTAAACAAGTACATTACTAAAGATGATTTTGTTATAATGTGCAATAACAGGTCATTTTGTGAATAGTGTCTGATTTGGTAAATGATGCAACTTTCTAGCCATTAAAAGAACAGGTCGGTCATCATTCAACTCTCAGACCTACCAAAAGGTAGGAAAGATGCTCTGGCCTGCTGGGAACTTGCTAGAGCCTGTGATACATATGACAAAACAAGCATTTATTCATACCTGACAATATACCTGTGTATATTGCCATTCATCCACTTTAAAAAAGCAATTTGGGGTCCCCTGCCTATGTGGGCATCAGTGCCTCCAGAGCCCACGGGCAAGCATGGTGGCTTCAGGAACTCATGGGGTCTGGGAGGAGCCCGGCAACTCAGGGAGAATGGAAAGCAAAGTCTCCCATGCATGGGACTGAGAAGAAAAAGTGGATGGGAAACTGCTGTCAAAAGACATGGTCTTGAGTAAAAGATAGCTTATGAAAATCATTGAAGGAGAAAAAAATTGGATGACAAGGCATAGCATGATATTTAGGAACTGGAAAATTACACACAAGACTCTATTTAACTCTAGAAACATTAGGTATAATGGATCACAAGTCACATTGGAAACGCAAGAGGCATGCCCTATCATGGTAGCAGAAGGGTGTTCCTTTCCTTGGATATTTGTATATTTGACAAATACAGCACAAGGTGTTTCACAAGAGGATTTTCTACAGAAGAACCAAGATTAAAATGTGAGAGAACTAATATATGTCATTGCTAGCTAGGCACACTTGCACTTCAGCTTCTAGGTCCTTCCACAAAAGTGTTCCTATGAAGGCATTTTCTGCTTCTCTTCAGGTTGCTCTGGAGGACTATTTAAAGAAAATTCAACCAGTTGATTTTGATATATCCCACTCATAATTATAGCAGAAGAACACATTACTTCCATTATCTTTGTATATTCAGTCATGGAGAAAAAGATATTAAAATAATTTCATGGCACTGGAAAAACAATTTGTTTAGAAGAAAACATGGAGTAAGATCTTTGTAACCTTGAAGTAGGCCAAAATTATTTTTTAACCAGGACTTCTGTGCACCAGAAGATACCATTGAAAGAGTAAAAAGGCAATCAGTGGAGTAAGATATTTGTAATACGTGTATCTAACAAAGGATTTGTAGCGAGAATACATAAAGAACTCTTAGAAAAAAGAGTAAAGTGTCCATATAACCACCAAAAGACATGTATTACAATGCTCATAGCAGTGCTTTTTATAATAATCTCAAACTCGAAACTACCTAGGTTCCCATCAACAATGAATGGAAAATTGTGGTACATTCATACAATACTATACAGCAATATGAGTAATCTGCAAGCACACGAGCAATATGGATAAATCTCATAAACATAATGCTGAGCAAAAAAGCTAAACACAAAAGAGTACATAGGCATGGTTCCATTCACATGACGTACAAAACAGGCAAAACTCATCTGTATTGGCAGAAGTCAGAAATACCCATAGGAGGAAGATGACTAAGGATTAGAATGAGACATACGACAGGCTTTTGGGGTGCTGGAAGTGTTCCATTTCTTGAGTTGGGCACTGATTACCAGAGTTCTAGGTGTATATTATATTTTAATAAAGAGTTAAGACTATCTTGAATATATAAATCAAGAATCTTAAAAATGTATCTTTTGTTTCAGTAATTTCATCTCTAGGAATCTATAAAATCAATATTATTATTACAGCTTATTTATATAATCTCTTATCTACTAGGAATTGTGGTAGGTGCTTTATATACATTAACTTGCTTTTGTGAATCAAATTTTTCCATTTCATTTCCTCATTCGTTATTGCTAACATATAAACTATTTTTTCTATGTATTTGCCTTTTATCTGACCATTTGATTGACTCTATTGCTTTTTGTTTCATCTGTATATTCATTTTCATGTTAAAGAAGTCTCCTACCATTTCTGTTTTATCAGGATTTTAAATTTAGAATGGCTGTATCAAAGTCCTTTTTAACAAATATGGGCTTTTTAGAATATGGGCTTTCTCTTTTAATGTATTTAATATAAACATTGCCTGAATACATTTCCTAATGTTCACTTAATTTTGCATTTCTCTAATGAAATATGTTTGGACAAGATACATTATTCTTCTGATGTATTGCTAGGGGTATTTGTTTTTAGAGTTGACCAAAGAAATATTTAGAATTTTAAAAAATATATCCACATATTTAATTTTTTCCCAGTTTTAATATATTATAGTCAAAGAATATATCCTATAGTAATTCTACTTTTTGCTTCTCATCACAAGAAAAAATAATTTTGTAATTGTGTATGGTGATGGGTTCAGCTGGACTATTACAGTGATTATTTTGTAATACATACAAGTGTTAAATCATTATATTTTACACCTGAAACTAATATAGTGTTATATGTCAATAAAATTTTTTAAAATTCTACTTTTTGGAATTTAGAAATATTTGTCTTTTTGCCAGCTTTTCTCTATGTCCTATGGACATTTAAAAACAATGACTAAGATACAAAGTTTTAAATATATTTATGTAGGATATAAGGTTCTAAATTCACTATATTTAAATTATTAATGCCATTATGCAAGACATTCTTATTTATTTTTTCTGCACTTGATAAAATATTCTCAGAAAAAAGTTAATATTTCTTACTATGGATATAATTTTCTATTTTCTCTTATATTTCTTCTGATTTTTGCTTTATATATATTTGTTTCTTGGTTATTAGGTGGACAATGGTTCATAATGTATATCCTCTTTATGAATTGTATTTTTTTACCTTTAAAAATATTCACTTTTGTTCCATTCAATTTTTTTGCCCTCGGTTCTGTCAGATGTTAATGAATGCTCCCCTTGCTCTCTTTTTGTTTGCATCTTCCTGGTATACCTCCTGGTAAACCATTCTTTTACTGTCATCATTTTGATATCATTTTAAATGTCTCTTAACAACATTTAGACTGTTTTTTGCTCGATCTGAACGTCTTTGTCTTTTAATGGGGGAATTTAACCTATGTAGTGCAACAGTTCAGATAAATTGGTCTTATTCCTATCCTATTCTTTGTAGTTTCTGTTAATTACACATTCTTGCTGTTGCCTCCCCTCTCCCTCTTATTTTTCCACAGTGGTCCCGTTTTCTTTGGTCTTTTTCTTTTTCTATAATGATATGGAAGGCATGTATTCTGTTTCCATCTTGCTAGAGCTTATCTATCAATTTTATTAGATACATCTTTTTAAAAATTAATTTCAAGGCATCAACAATAACAACGAAAATATAATACTAATGTTGAAGGAGAGTAATGAAATGAATATTTTCACACATTACTGGTGAGAATGTAAATTTTTATCCTACATTTCTACGTGTTTACAATAACGGGGTGAGGAAAGTTGCCCTGGTTACATGGTTTAAGCCAGGGAGGGCTTAGGGCTGTGGTCAGTCTCATCCAAGCTACAAAACTAAAGGCTGAAATTTCCAAGTGAAAAACAAGGTATTAATGGTGAGAAAGGTTGAAAATAGATCCTGTCATGCAATTGATATTCTCTATAATGGTCACTGTAGTATTGTTTATAACTGAGAAAGTTTGAAATCAACCTAAATGTGCATTCATAGGGGATTAGGTAAATAAATGACAGAACATCCCCACTATCCCAGCTCTCTATGTAATGTTGGGCAAATTATTTAACCTCTGAGTTCTGATTTCCTTATCTACAGGATGGAAATAATAACCTGTATCAATCATAAATACATTGTGAGGCTTAAACAAATTAACATATATAGAGCCCTTATAATAGTGTCTGGTATGTGATAAGTGCACAATAAATGTTAGCTATCATTATTGTTATTATTTATTATTCAGCTTTTAAAAACAGAATATTATGGGGTGTGGGAGGAGGAATAAGAGAAAGGTGGTCAAAAGGCACCAACTCACAGTATAAGATAAACAAGTACTAGGGTTATAATTTACAACATGATAACAGTAGCTAACACTGCTGCCCTATGTACATAAAGGTGTTAAAAGACGAAATCCTAAGAGTTCTAATTACAAGAAAGAAATACACACACACACACACACATTTGTGTATCTGTACGAGATGGATGTTAACTAAACTTATGGTAATCATTACATGATATATGTCAAATAATTATGCTGTACAACCTAAACTTATATGAATTGTATCTCTATAACTGGGGGAAAGCAGAATATCAACTCTTTTTTACATAATACAGTTAACTGAAAAGTTTGCAGAATAGTTGTTTTATGCTTTAATTTTTTGTTGACAATTATGGATGCGTGCATATTGAAAATGGTCACACATAGAAATGACCATACATACTATGTCGTACACATATATGCATAAAAATGTGCTAAAGTGCCAGTAGTCTTTATCTTTCTGGGTTTTATGTGATCCCTTGACACAGGAAAGGGCTCAAAAGTGTGAAGTAAGCTCAGGGAAGGGTGTAAACATCACAGACTGTGTCAACATTTTCTTGTAAGCCCAGCAGATCAGGAGCTTGGGTCATAAAGGTAGAAAAGAAATTATTCTGAGAAACAAAGTTGTAATTCCTGTATAGTCCAGTTTATGGACTGAACATCATACCTTCTATACACAAAATTGTGTTCTTTGAATTTTTAAAAACAAATATGTATTGCTTTTATCATAAAGAAATGGTAGTCATTGCTTCCCCACATATTCCCTTTTAAGGGAATTCATTCCCTCACTAGCACCTGTTCCATCTCTTATTAGCTGAGTAAATCATTCTTTCTCTGGAGAATTGAAACTGGAATACTGAGGGAATAAATTAAGAAGAGCAAGAGAATGAAGCATATATAAGGGTGAGGATGAGAGAGAATGGATTTTGAGAGACTAAGGCATAACCTTGAATCCTAATAGATATTCCAGCCCATTTGACCTTGGCTATAATTAACTTCTTATGGCTAGATGTTTTTGAAGATGATAAACACACCACTCTTGAGTTGGTTGGGGTTCTCTTTCTGGAAACTAAAAGATATCTGACAAGAATATCAAGTGTTAAACCTTTTGTACCTAGAACACGAAGGATTTTTTAAATTTATAAAGCATTCTTATATTACATATTGTCACTCAAAGTAATGAGAAAGATCACTGTTTCTTTGACCTTTGTCTCCATGGTTAGATCCCTAATTATCTCATAATTACTGGTGTGTTCACTTATTGGCTCCGAACAATTCTTTATCCTACTGGCCCCCTGCCACCATCTGGCTAATGTGGATGGATTCAAAGAAGGTTAACGGATTTTAATAATTTTCCTAAGCAAAATTTCTTTAAGAAGATTAGTCAGCTACTGCCAAGGGAGAAAAGCATTGGCTAAATACAGTGACTTTTAGATTACTTGCACCATTACTTCTGTCTAGTTCTTAAGTTAATTGGAAGTTGGCCATGCACATTCAAATTCAATGATCATTCCTTCCTAGAATAAGTCAGTGGGCTAAGAACAGGATGCAGGTACACTGGGTTCCATGATTAAACCACATTCAATCTCGAGGAGACTAGCTGACTGCAGGCATTTCCAGAGGCATAATCCAGTGAGGTAGAAACACCCCTGGTCAGGAAGGCCACCCATATGCGGTCTATTCCCAGCCTTACCTCTCTTGGGCTATATTCACACTTGGTTGAATAATTTCAGTGTAAAAATCTATTGGTGTGCCTACTACATGCAAAGCAATGTACTATGTGTAGCAAGGAATGGATTTAGTCATTTGACAAGCATTTATCGAACACCCATTATGTACCTGGCACTGTGCTTGGTGCTGGAAGTACCACTAATCTTGCTTTTGAGGGAAAGCACTTCACTTCCCTGGTTCTCATTCTCTTATCTGAAACAAGAGAAGTGAACTAGATAATTTCTAAGATCACATCTAGGTCTATAGTTTTATGATTCTCAAAAATTTCTACTAGATCTTTGTACTTCTTTAGAGGGGGTTGTTTTGTTATTGTTATTTTAGTTCAAGCAGAAGTTTACAATAGAGGATTAAACAAAGTTTTCAAACATACATTACAAACATATATTGGTTTGAGTTCAGTAGTACAATGCTTCTCCCTACATCTTTGTTAGAGGTTAAGTCTTTCTTTATGAAATTGTATGGATGCACAATCTTTATTCAGAATAGTAGGAGGCCAGGAGCAGAGTCTTCAAACCATTGAATTCTGACCAACTGCCTAATGTGCTATAACCCTGCCAGGTATCAGACACAGTGAGGACACTCCAGGCCAAGAAGCACTATAGCTAGGGCCTTGACCCAGCTCTCTAATGAATACTCTACATGGGTGAGCCAGGCATCACCACCCTGGGTGCCACAGGGGCTCCTTCTGCCTAGACCACATTCTGTTCCAGGCCTCCTCCTTCTGGACATCTCCTGCCTCCTCTCCCCAGTTCTCTCCCAAATGGGAGGAAGCCCCAGGGCATTTTCTAGGACACTCACATAGGTGACAAATTCTAAGGGGGATAACCAATCCCAACAGGAAGAAAAGGAATCCAAGAGAAAGATCCAAAAGGCATTGCCAACAGAAGTAAGACATTTTAACCAGTGCTTTTAGCACCAAGAGGTCCACCTCTAGCATCAGTGAAATTGGACATTTTGAAAAACTCTATTACAGTAATATGCCACCAATGTTTCCTGAAGCCAAATGTTAACAGATGGCCAAAGTACATAAAACGTTGAAGGGATCTGTACGCTAGGGTGCCTAGAGGCTGTAGCCTGGCTATTAGTCAAAGAAGGAAAATAAGTGTGGAAGACCCAAGCAGGAGAATGAGAGGAAGGCAAGGAGTGAGTGGTAAAGTTTTTAGGGCCAAATGGGGAATTCTAGTGGGCAAAAATTCAGGGTCTGAATGATTTTCTGTATAAGACTTACTTATATACTCAGATTAAGGTTTCATTGATGTCCCACATCCCTTAAGGAGTTTCAGATTATTTCTGTGGGTCTGACCAGCATGAGCATTTATAACCATTAAGCCCAAAGGCCTATGAAGGCTTAAGAGAGCAGACTAGAGTCAAGGTAATCTTAGTCCAGAGCAACCGTCAAGATGCCTGGAGTAAGATGTAGTTTAAGCAAAAGGAATCTCTATTAAAAGGGCCTTAAAAACATATAACTGTCTTATAAATGTATAAAAAATTTTTTTTTGGTCTAAAATTCCCAATATGAGGCCTTGGAGTGATGATATAACCCTGGATAGGATTTCTGATGTTTTCTATGAGTTTATCTAACTTAGATGTAAGCTTTAAGTGGGCAAGAGCCTTAAATAGCTCCTGTGGTAAAGGAGATACTAACATGATTTTTATCAGTATTTCTCTTCATGTACTATTGATTCTAGACAAATAGAATTGCCCACTTTCCTGGTATTACTCCAGATTCTTCAGAGATCTCTGCCTAAGGTCATTTGCCATTTCATTCTATTCATTCAAAAGGTTCATTGTCTGTGTGCCAGACAGTTCTGGGATCTGTGGATCCTCAAGTGAACAAGTTAGACAGTTTTCCTTCTGATTTGTAGTTCTTCTCCATAGATTGTTCTTTTCCTCCACACAGTGAAATTCTGACTGTCTTTAAAACTGTAATACAAATGCTTCCTCATTCATGCATTCATTTAACAGATACTTGTGGAACTTTACTGTATAGAGTCTGGCTCAGGCAGTAAGGATACAACTGTGAAACAAAATACCACTCATTCAGCATGTAGTCTGTGGGGGACACGGACAAGTAAAGAGGCTAAATGAGGGTGCTATAAAGCAGTACCTAAAAGGAGATGATGTCTAAGTGTTTTTCAATGTTTCTCACATCACAGCACACTTAGGAGATTGCTCTTGGCTAAAGATTATTGGCCAGGATGTCTAGCTGCCCCAGGCTCTGCCTGGCCACCCTAAGGATTGAGAGGATCACTGTGTCAGCATGCCTGTACTCCATTCACAGCATACTTGTTGGTCTGGTTTAGGCTAAGACCTGAAGTAGATGCTAACTAGAAGAGTTATTCAGGGCCCTTCGGTCGTTCATTTAACAAGTCTTTATTGAGCATCTACTACTGTGTCAGGGGCTAGGAATAAAACAACACAGAATTTGTTCATAAGTTTTACTCTAGTAGAGAAGACAGACTAATGGACAGGCAATTACAGTGCTATGAGGTAAGTGTCCTGATGAAGATAAGCTCAAAGGGTTATGTGATTTACCCAAATTTGAGAAGTCAGAGATTTATAGGATGGTAAAATGTAAGTTTAGACCTTCAGGTAGGTGGTAGGAGTGGAAAAGGGAGATGGGAAAGGCATTCCAGGGAGAAAGGAACATAGTATAAGTGGGATAATCATGGCATATCTCCTTTTGCTATCCCACAAACCCTACGCTCAGTATGCCATTTTCTTTCACACCTCTGTGTTTTGTCTGTGCTCCCCTTCTCCAACTGGCTAACTCAAGCTTTGGGAACTAGCTCAAAAGTCATCTCTTTTGTGAAAAATTTCACTAGGCAAAATTAGTCATTCCCTCCTCTCTGCATCTACAGCGATAACTCCATTTTATGAACCAAAAATCTGGACACATTGTCTGACAGTGAATTCTTTTTCTAATATGTAAACTAATTTATTAGAAGCTATAAATATGGGAATTAAATCATGTTTTATTCATTTACTAAGCTGTCTTAAATTTAAAAATAGAGAAAACCAAATATTAAATTCTGTCATTATTTTTGTTATCCTCTTCCCTCAAAATTGATGGTAGTTATGTATATACTAACTTAAAGAATTCATATTGTTAAAATTCCATTTTAAACTTTGCTACTATCTCTATGTGAGTCTCTGAACATTTATTTGGGTTATGATGAGTTTTTAACTTTTAATGGTCATTCATTACTTTTCTGATTATACTGGTCAGAGAGAAGAAATTTGGAATAGTATGTTTGGAATATTCTCTCAAGAATCTCTAAGAATTTTCATTAGTAATTTGTACAATTTCTTTACTCGGGTCCAGCTCCTTCATTTTGTGACAAGTGAATGACTCCTCTGCCGTGGTACAGTTTGTGAAGTTTTGCATGGGGGCAGTTACTAGATTATCAAGCACCAAAAGAGGAGCCCACACCGGAAGCAGAAACTGAGATACCTTAAGCTCGCTCTGAAAGCACACATTTTTTTTCCAGCCACAAGTAGATCACATTTTTGAGATCTTGTGACCGCTCCCTCTCTAGGGGAGCCGTTCAGACTACCTAATCCCAGCCCCTTTCCGCCCGCACTGCATTTCACATCACAACGACCTATGGTTTTAACCCTCTTTTCTGCTTCTGAAGTTCCAGGGCCTGGGACGTCCTTTACCCCGCAGCAGGCAGGCCTGGCGATCTCTTATCCCTCGTTCAGGATTCAGCCTAGACGTCCCCCACTCCGAGGACTTTCCTTACCCTCCCCCTACTTGGCGCCTTCCACAGTTAGGTGCTCTTATAGTTCTGTGATGGCAGATATGGCATCTGCGGTGTCCACCCACTTCTGGGCCGACGAGCCATCCGCACCAGAGCCTTCGCCCATGCTCAGCACCCTCGGCCCCATGCCGCAACAGCTCCGAGTTCACGCCGGATAAGGAGGGGCACGGAGTCTATGCTCCCGGGTAGGTGGCGCAGGGCCGCGTCCGGTCACGTGACACACCAGTTATCACGCGGGCGCCGCTCACCTGACCAGGCGGTCACGTGTCCCGGCCCGCTGGGACGGAGGAGACCGGCGGGCCATGGCAGGATCCAGACTCTGGTTTTCGCTGCTGCTGGCGGCAGCGTTCGCTGGGAGGGCCACGGCCCTGTGGCCTTGGCCCCAATACATCCAGACCTCCAACTGGCACTACACCATCTTCCCGCAGAGCTTTCAATTTAAGTACCACGTCAGTTCGGCCGCGCAGCCGGGCTGCTCCGTCCTGGACGAGGCTTTCCTGCGCTACCGTGACCTGCTCTTCGGCTCTGAGTCTTGGCTCTATCCTGCCCCCACAGGTGAGCCGGACGTGCCCTGCCTGGTTCAGGGCTCTGAGACAACCGGCCTTGGGACAACTCCCCAGACTTCTTGAGACGCCCTTAGTTTGGTATTTGCCCAGTCCTCTAATCACCACCCTCTAGTCTCCACTTCCTCCTGCCCTTTTCGTACAGCTGTTTTAGCCTGCCCCAGGTTTAGCCCCCTACCGCCATTCATTTCACCGAGTTGACTTCTAGGGCCAGGATTTCTCTGGAATCCTGTCCTCGGGCTATATTTCACCCAAAATACCTGTTATAGAACTATAGTTCAACCAGGATATCAAATAACTGGAAATACTGTGCCAGTGGACATCTAAGGTGATCCCTCTCGCCGTGTTCAAGTGTCACAGGGTCTTAATGAAGCTGTGACCAGGGCTGGGTAGAGGAGACAAGTGTTGACACCCCAGATTGGTAAGACAAAACGTGAGAAACCTATTGATCTATGCAAAATTACATGGAAGTGTCTTGACACAGCATATTCAGTAAAAGTTTAAACTAGGAGAGAAATCATAGAACACTTCCATAAAGAAAAGAACTTTGAGCACCCACTTATAGTGAGGGGGCGAATATAATGGGCCGGGACTGAAAGGAGGGTGCTCCGGGAAGGATAAAAGGCTTGAACAGAAGCACAAAGGGTTGTGATTGACCTTAAAGTGCTAGTCTGGTGTGTGTGATGAGGATGGGAGCTGGGGAGTGGGGAGGGATGAGGTTAGTGGAAGTGTGGGATTAAATGAAAAATCCAGAGTACTTTGGATATTGGTTTCATCTAAATTAACAGGCTAGCAATATTCTTTAAGGCAGCTGCTGAAAATTGTGTTTGAGGATTATTATTTCAAAGCAAATTGATGAGTAGAGTCAGCAACACAAAGGAATAAAATTCTACTTGATGGACTTAAAATTTAGAGTTTTCTTGAAAATCTCCTGGAATCTAGTTCTCTGGTTATGATGTGTAGGTGTTTGAGTGGAAGCCATATTTATGGTTGGGCCATATGTTCTCATTTGATATAGAGAATTAAAAGCATTTAATTAAACAGATGGCACTTAGGGAGTGACAGTCTCAGCATCAAGGTAGTCTTAACTGGTAAAATGTATTAAGCTGGGAGGATAAAAGGCCTGGTATTGTGTGTGGTAGATCACATATTTCTCTGAATCCTTCATGACAAATAATAGAATTCCTTACAGGGGATTGACACTCAGAATATGTTTATTTTGGTATAGAATAGTTAAGGCCTGGCTTGTGCAAAAAAAATAGATCTGTCATGTATATGGTATGTGTCTATCCCAGTGCTGGGCACTCTGGTGGTTACAAGAAAAGTGTAAGACCTAGGCCCACGCTTTGCAGTCCAGTTGGGGAAATATGAAGCCAAAAGACACAATATGTTATAAAATGCTCAAAAGTTAATTAGAATGTTTACTAATTTTACTATGGTATAGATTAGAATAATTCCTATACTTCTAAATTAAGCCTTTACCTCCATTGCTATAGGACTACAGTTTAATCAAGAAAATAGAAATAGGGCAGCTATAATTAAGGTGCTGTAAATTCCTAATGAAAGAGATTTAGAGACCGATAAACTAAGATGTTTATTTCAATTTATTACCTTCCTGTAAATGAATTGCTCTATTAGTTGAAGGGTTCTTGTCCACTGAGAGATAATGAAAACTGGTTTGGATGACCATTACCAAAGACATACGAGAACTTCCTTCTCTGTTGTTCTTCCCATGGAGCCCTCTGCCCCTTGGAACACAATTTTCTGGGGAGGCTTTCAGATGACTTGAGCTATAATCTTGTTTCCACAAAAGAAAAAAAAAAAAGAAAGACAAATTGATGGAGGTGAAAGCAACATCAATAAGGCCCAAACCCATGTATATTTCTCTATGGGGAAGATTTTAGTAAAGAAAACAACATATGCAGGTTAAATTTTAGCTGACAGCTTTTTGTCCATTCCCCAAATAACTTCTTTGTAGGCGCTGGGCCAGAGTTGTTCTTAATGCAGCACAACTTTTGAGTTTGATCTGTACCTGGAATTCAGTGGAATTCATACCAACCTTTTCTAAAAAACAAGTCTAGTACTGAGGTTCCATTCTGTTCTGAATTCACCTTCAAGGGTTAGCCATAGTCCCACCAATTTCGAAATGGCCTGTGGAGGTGTTTAGTATTTGCTTTGTCATTGAGAGGTGTTTGTGCCAACTGGAGGGGTATGTGTTACATGTTGTTAAACCTGTTAAATGTAATTATTTTAGGCTCTAGTTATGAACCAAGTTCTCTGTTTTGATTATTAAACCACATCCTGTTTACAAATCAAAGATCTGATTATTTGGGATGACAGCCATCTAATGTGGCCCAAATATTTTTTTAGGTGCTTAATGGAGTTGATAAAGCCCTGATTTTTGAGGTTAAGTGGCTAAATCTGATTATGTAATTTGGCCGCATTCTTCTTTGCTTTTTCTGGAACTACTTGATTGAAGCCATAGTACTCAATGGCTGTTATAAAGTTCCCATCCTGTTCTGGTGTCCACATGAACATCTCTATGAGTTACTTAGGATATCATCATCTCTGAACAGAATAATCTCCACCCCTTTTCCCAGTCCTTTTATTCTAGTGTGGAAGGAAGATTATTATATGAGTATCTGGATTCTTTTGCAGCCATTATCAATATTTGATTTACTTGTCCTCAGATATTAAACAAGTGACTAAGTTAATAAGTGGATTAGTCAATTATAATCTGAATCTCCTAAAATACCTCCTTTGGCTATTCCTTCTATAACTATGCCAGGAACATAGTAGATACTTAATTATTTGTTGGACATATTAACTTAAAAAGGCTACTTTCTATAAAAGTTTGTAAGAAAGCTTCATGGTTTTTATTTATTTCTGAGATCATCAATAAGGAGATGATTTGCAGGTTTCATTTAGAATTGATTGCTTTTCTTTGAAGTTTCAAACTTGGAATATTCGCATGTGATTCCAGGGAGAGGAGGATCACACTATGCTGTGGTCCCAACTCAAGTTGATTTTATCTCATCACAGTTGGAGAAGCACTGGAAATGCATCTAGGGAGTGTTGGAAAGGAAATGGATAAGGTCTGGCAGCTGGGCTAGGGAGACAGGGTAATGCCGATTAGTTTTCTCCACTCTAATTGGACTAGGACAAGGACAAGGCATGTTCCTGCT
>NW_006442512.1:3599751-3608780 GCF_000325575.1 Pteropus alecto
CTGAAGACTTTTGCCCCTGAGTTTATTGTTTTAAAAGCAAAAGGGAAGAAAACGCAAGAAGAAAGTTCTGTAGTAGAATTCTTTTTCTTGAGAAGAGGTATGTGGAAAATGGAGGAACATGTAAGGAGGAGAAATACAAAGATTTGGAAAGGGGTTCGGTAGCAGGAGCTAGTTTTTAGTGAGGGGCTAAATAATTGTTGTGTCCTATGTTGAATCCCAGGGCTTGGCCTGCAGGCCTCAACCAGGGCTTTCCGCTCACAGTCCTGTTTTGTTCTTTATTACATAAGTTGTAGTGCTTTTCCAATAGCCCTGGATGGTACTGAGCCCAAGAAGCTCTGCTTGATCAAGGTGTGTGGGGGTAGTCTCGGCCTGATTTATGAAAAATTTGAATCTTATTTTCTTGAGCTATCATTGCTCCCGCTGCTTGACGACTGTATGCAGTGGAGGATTCAGGGTCTAGAGTATGATTTATTCAGGAGTCAGCCAGAGAATGTTTATTAGTCACCTCTTTAACTATGTGACTAACTATGTGACCTCAGGCAAAATGCCTAATTTCCAAGCAGCCGTGCTACTTTTTAAAAAAAATCTGTCTATATTCCAAGCATTTCTGAAGATAACAAGGAGATAGTGATGAATGTCTTCACAATCTTTGAATGAGGGTATATAGAGGAAGAACTTGGTGATTTTTAAAATAAAACAATAAAAATTAAAAGTCTGAGCCCCAGTGGTGCCCTTCTCATCTTCTTCCACTTCCCTTTCTCACCGCCAAACAGAAGAGAGAAGTAGGACAATGCAGGGTTTTGCCTGTCGATACTGCCTGTTTGTTTGTTTTTGTTTTCGATAGCAGGTATGGACTCTTTTTTATTTTTCTTATAGTTACACAGTCTCTTGCTGGGGCATGTTGTCAGTAGCTTAGCCTGTTAAAGGCATAAAACTTAATCCTTTTTCTGTTGATTATAGAGAAGCAAAGTTTTACTGCCTAACCAACACTTCTTATAGAAATAAAGGAAGTCATGTATGTTTCTGCATTTTTGTAAATTTCCTCTGCTGGTTCTAGAAATAAGTGATAGAAATAAAGTCAATGTACATCATCAAAAGCTTGAACCACATGGATTAGGTAGGACCTTTCTCCCACTTTGGAGGGCCACTGACAGCATGGTCAGCTAAAAAGAGGAGGTTGCATCTGTAGAGGTGAGAAAGATGTGTGTATGGAGGGTTTTCTGTCATCTGCCTCAAGGTTTATAGGTCTGCAGTCCATTGTGATAGAGAAATGGATTTGCTTTTCTTCTCTATTCCTGGCTGTAGTGTATAAGACCCATCATGGAGTTGGGAACTTCTCTCTTTGCTTGTTTTAAGCTTCTGTTATTGCTTAAGCTGCTTGGCTATGTCCTCAACCCTGATCTCTAGCCAATAGTGATATGCTTTCATTGTGTCCACATTTGAGGTTAGTTGGGGTTTGGCTATGGTGTGGAGCTTTTTCCTCTGAAAATGTGTTCTCAGATGCAGAAGGTTTGGGTGCTTGTCAGCTTGAATGTCAGTAAGTAGCCTCCTCTTCTTTGTAAAGCTTTGAGATGGGAAGGGAGATGGCTTACCAAGTACACTAGATGAAAAGTTTAAATTCTGTCCCGTTTGACCTTGTTCTGGTACTAGTACTAGGATCTCACATTAGTCGCTTTCGTCTTTTGACTGGTGTCACAGTCCTAGTTTGAGGCAGATTCAGAGTTCTAAGCTCATGTCCCTTTTATATGTTGGAGTGTCTGCCTGTTTGCCTACAGGATGGCATCACACAGTAGTGGAGCCTTCAAGCTTCTGTAAGCAGCTCATGAAAAGCCCTTGGAGAAGCTGCTCCTATGGTGTGGTTATCCCATAAGGATCCCAGCCCTAGGCCTCTGTCAGCGAAGTGGCAAAATTGACTTATTAAGAAAGGGAAGTAGAAAATGGAAGGAAACTAGCATTTTTTGAGTGTCTGGCACTTGCTATATGTTATGCCCTATAATCCAAATAACAGCTCTGTGAGGTTGGTGTTATCCTCATCTTCAGAACTGATATTCACAGAGGCTAAGTAACATGTCCAGGGTTACACAGGTAGTAATGGTGGAGCAGAAATTCCAGTCAAGTCTGTTTGTCTACAAAGATTTAGCTCTTTTTACTGTGCAATCTTAGGGTAATCTACTCATAAGTATCTTCATCAAGCATTATACCAGTTAACAATTTGGAAAACTACTGGCCTCTGGTAGGATTAAGCCCTGATCACGCTTTAATGTTAATTACTTCAAATAGTAACTTCTAACACCTAATTATTTAATTGCTAGCAATCATATTATGACTATTTTGGTAGTTGGCCCATTGTTATCAGATTCTAGTAGTATTTTTGGCTGGCTTCCTTCCTTCCATCCATCCTTAGTACAAGTAGTAATTGTTAAATTACTATAATTTGTCAGTAGCACTGGTCTAAAGAATATTAATTGAACTTCCCTGTCCATAAGGAATTTAGAGCCTCTGGATGTGGGAATACAGACACACAGTAAGGTGTGATTTTTGCTGATAATTGAAGTATAAGATACTTTGGGATCACCTGGCCCAAGTGTGTATGTGCGTGTGTAGGAGTACATTTTGAGAGGCTTCCATAAAGAGCTGTCTAATCAGATCTGAAAGTAGTGGTTGATGGGGATGGAGGTAGTAATCCACTTAGAAAGAACTGCATATGGGAAAGGCCTTCAGGAAAGAAGTTTTAGGCCATATTTAAGGAACTCAAGGTCTGTATGGTGGAAGCACACAGCTCTAGGGTGGATCAGCAAGTTCTGAAGCTAGAGAGGTAGTAGACCCAAGTCATCTGAGGATGACTCCAGATTTATGATTTAGCAATATGAATATATTCTGCTGCCATTCACAAAGATGGGGAAAATAGTAGGAGAGGAAGGGGAAGGAAGGAAGAAGGGAGTGAAAAGAGGGAAAGACAGAGAGAGATTGATTAACAGGTTAGAGATGGGGTGAGAATTATAAAAAGCAAGTTTGGTTTTGGACCTCTTGAGTGTGAGTTACCTAGCGTCTAGCAAACAATTAGCTATATGGTACTGAAGCTTGAGAGAATGTGGTGGAACACTTCTAGGAGACAAGAAGGTCCAAAAGGTGACCATGGGAGGGTATTGAGGAGAAGGAAGATGTTGGATAACCGCTAAGCCAGAATGTGGGTTAATTCTGCTTTTTGAGTATCAAAATCATCTAGGACGATAGGCAGCCCGGAGATAGAGAAGAAGACTGGGGCCCAGGACCCAAAGTCTTGGGTAAATAAAGAAGTAACCAGGAAGTTGCAGAGTGTTGTGACAAGGAGAGGCTCAAGATTTCACAGCTGGATGGCATGAGCCATAGAAGAAGGTTTGTTTGTTTGTTTGTTTGTTTGTTTTTTCACTTGATAGCAGAGGACCTGAAAGCAGCCCCAGATCTCAACTTGAGGGGAAGTAACATTCCTGAGGAGAGCCGGGCTTCAGTTAAGGAGGACATAGAAGGGACTGAGGATTTTGGTAGTTAAATAACCATGGAACCAGATTCCAGAGGGTTTGTGGGGGTGGGCGACTTACAGTACAGGTGGTTTGTGGGGGAGAGGAATCAACACTTACAGGAATGGAAGCGTGGGTCCAGAAATGAGCAGAGGCATTTACATATTGGGCACAGTGACAGAAGATGACATAAACATGACATGATAGATTTCCCTGACTATAAGATTGCCAAGAAAATAAGTTCCAGAGATAAGCAAGAGTTCATATATACATGAGAATTTAATACATGATAAGGGAAACATTTCCAATCAAAAGTGAAAAGATAGATTAGTCAATAAATGGATAGAGATGGCTTGTTATCCATTTGGAAAAAAATAAAAATCTTTACCTCATGTCAGTGACAAAAGTAAATTCCAGGTGGATTAAAAATCTAAAGATCAAAGATATGCCATACAAATATTAGACTGAAATAAAGGAAACTATTCCTATACTCCTAGGGGTAGAAGAGGCCTTTCTAAGCCAGCAAATAAAGGAAACCATAAAAAGTAAAGCAAAAGAACCCATAAGGTTCAAAAATAAAGAACAAAATGGGACAAATATTTGCATCCTTAAAAGACAAGTTTAAAATCTAGAAAGAGCTCTACAAATCATTAAAAGAAAATTAACAATAAAAAAGTGCAAAGAATATGGCCCATAAATGCAAAGCCATGCTCAAATTCATTCATTATTAAAGAAATACAAATTAAAACAATGATATATTTCTTTATGAGGCTAGCACTAGTTTTAGAAGGATGTGTAGATATGGGCCCATATAAATCAGTACAATAGTTTGGAAGAGTGATTTGGCAGTGTTAAAACCAAAAATTTTTATATCTTTGGCTTAGCATTTCCACTTCTAGGTATTTTTCTACAGAAATTTCTCACAACTGCTTAAAAAAAGAAAAAATATACATGTAATGATTGTTAACTAGAGCATTGTTTATAATATCAAACACTTTGAAGTATTCCCAAATGTCAATAAAGAGTAGAAAAGTTAGGACTTTCAGCTCTTAAAGTATCTCAAAAATGGAATTCTATTCAGCACTTAAAATTATGCAGGTCTATATATATTGACATTAAAAAATTTGCAGATCGTTTTGGTAAGTGGGAAAAAAGTTACAAATTAATATGTATCAGGATCTCATTTTTGTTTTAACACTTAATAATAAATCTGTATTTACAAAAAATTGAAAGACTGCAAAATGTTAACCAGAGTTATCTCTAGGGATCTATAGGGAGGCATTTTCTTTCCAGTGGGGGTGAAAGGCGAGAAGAAAATAGATCAATTTTTAAAAGTAGAGGGAAAAAGACTACAACTACAACCATAACTATAACTACAACTTTTGCAACAGAAGATTGAAGGGGGAACATTCAGGATTTATATGTGGGCTGAATCAGTTGCACTTCTGAGTGGATGCTAGTCGTCTCTGGAGGATGAAAAATCTTGGGACTCATGGGAGGAGGCACCAAACTGAATTCAGCAGCACTACAGTGGGGCTCCAGGCTCAGGGCACCTGGGTTCTCAGACTCCTGCTTTAATGGGGTAAGGAGTTTGACCGGGGCTTTGCCTCTTCCCCTAGCCACACCAGTGTACTTTTGCACTGACGGCTTCGCAGGCTTTGGGATACCTTTTTCCTTCTTGGTAGCCTGGCAAACACCAACTCAGGATTCAATGTTCTGCTCAGAGGTCCCTTCCAGGGTTAGGCCTGCCTCCTTTTCTGGAGGTAGCTATAACATCTACTGTAGTAGCTCTTATCACACTGTTTTGTAATTGTTGTTTGTATTTGTCTTTCCCACTAGACTATGAGCTCCTCAAGGGCGGGGACCAGGGCTGCTTTTTCTTTTTAACTGCCCCAGCACCTAGCACAGTTCCTGATGCACAGTAAGTGCTCAATATTTCTTGATTGGAATGAAGAAATGAGTGGAAAATGAATAATTTCAAGAGTTTTTATTAGGCTGAGTATGGGGAGAGGAAGCCTGGGTGTGATGTATATAAATGTGGGAACGAGAGGGGAACCAAGTGGGCATGGAGAACGAACACTGCTGGCACCAGGCTAGGAGAGTACCATGACATATGGGGCAGGGTAGACCTGACAGAGTGGTAAGGTGCCAAAGGCTGGGTTGACTTTCCCAGTTTCTACCCTAGAAACCAAACTAAATGCCCAGAAGGTGGGTACTGCCAACTAAAACGAATGTGTTTTCTCCATGCTGCTAAGAGTCAGTGAATTAAACACATTGATATGATAGAAATGTTTTGATTCAGGGAGGAGCAGGGCTGGTGGAGGGAGAGGCTCACTGAGGTAAAGACATAGTTTCTGGGTACCCTAATGAGTAGTCTCTTCCAGAGAAGTGGAAAGACCTGAATCTTTAGATGTATGGACCCATACATCTTCAGAGCAGTGTCTGAAAAGGCACTTTCTGTATGCCTGGGTATCTTCTTATCATCCCCTACCCCAGCCCAGGACTTCAGAAATACTAGATTTGGGTATATGAAAGTAATCGCTACATTAACTGTTTGCCATTTATGCCCGATTATCATGTAGCACAATCATTATGCATATATACCATTAAATATGCATTTTTTTAATTCTAGCATCATTCATTTTTTCAGCAAACATTTATTGAATGACTACCGTGTGTCAGGCACTGGGAGTACAAAGACACTGAGATTGGTCCCTGCTGTTGAGGAACTCACAGCCTCGGTGAGGAGATAGACAAACAGCTTGTATTAAAATAAATGTTATGAAAAACGTATGTATGTGTTCCTATATGATCACATAGGAAGTTCTCTTAGGAAAGGGTGGGGGCATGACATCAAAGTTTTATAAAAGGAAAACCAGAGCTGTTTCTTAATCAGGTGAAAAGTGGTAGCAATACAAAGTTTGTTTCAATTGGAGGAAGCAATATATGCAAAGAAAAGTATGAATGAATGCTGCATTTTCAGGGTTCTATAAAGAGTCGGTTGTGCTACTGTGAGAATTCCTACACAGGAGCAGAGAAAGACGAGACTTATAATCCAGTGGATTCTGGACTTTATCGTGAAATCTATGGGGAGCCATTAGAGGGCTTGGAGCAGAGACTGTCAAAATCTTTTAATTTTCATATTAAAAGATCACAAAGGATAGTAGATTGAAATGGGGAATATATGTGGAGGCAGTGAGAGACTGAGTGGGAGATTCTTTTATAGTCATCCAGGTGAGAATTTATGAGAGGCTGAGTTAAGGCATTGACCAATGGGAGTGGGGAAGTGGTGATGATAAGAGAGAATAAGGATTTTGTAGTTATAAGACTTAATTGGGTCTTTCTTTTTCACTGTTGTGATCTCAGTGCTTAGCACGGTGTTTGACACATAGTAGATAGTCAATAAATATTGAGTGAATTAACTTGTGTTCTACTCAGAAAGGTGGGAGGAGAAGGAGCTTTCCTGTCTGGGTAAATCAATAGCTGGTGCTGTTATCACACTGAGAGAGAAGATCAGCCAGGAAGAAGAATGAAGAGTTGGTTCAGTTTTGTATTTAAGATTCGAGGTGCTTTTGAGCCAATTTGAGTGGAGGTATATGAGTCTAGAGCTCCAGAAGAAGAGTTGGCATGAAAAGTTAGATTTGAGAGTCACCAGCCTTCATGAGAGTGGATGACGTTGTCCAGAGAGAGTGTAAGTGAGGAGGAAAAGAGAAGTCTGTGACCCTGGGGGACACCAGTACAAAGGGGTTGGTGAGAGAAAAAGAGAATGAGGAAGCGTAAAGAGTTAGAGGAAAAATAAGAGAGAGCAGTGATCCCTTAGCCAACAGAGTTTAGTTTCAAGAAAATCTGGGATGTCTGATGCTGTCAAGAGGTCCCCGGGTAATGGTCACTAGAACATTAACCCTGTGACAAGGATTTTTGTCTGTTTTGATCAATGCTGAATCCCCAGCACTTAGAACACCTAGTACAGAGTGCTCAATAAATAATTGTTGAATGAGTGGGCGAGTAGATGGGTGGGTGGATGGATGGATGGATGGTTGGAAAAAGGTCCCTTGAGTTTAGTTACAGAACCACAGGACCTTGGCGAAGGCATTTTCAGAGGAGTGGTGGAAAGAAGCCAGATTATAGTAGAATGAGTAAAAGAGAGGATGTCAGAAAGTGGCTACAAAAAGAGGACTAAGGATAGCCAACTCCATGAGCACTTATCAAGTGCTGGGCACTGAGCTAAGCACTTTATATGCATTAACTCTTTTAATCTTCCTGGTAGCCCAGAAGGTGGGTACTGCCTTGATCCCCATGAGGAAACTGCAGCTCAGAGAGGGAAAATAACTTGCCCAGGGTTCCAGAGCTAGAACCAAGTGTTAGAACCAAGATTTGAACCCAGATCTGTCTCACTCTGCTTAGGCTGCATTTCCTCTAGAGTTTCTTCATGATTGGAAGCTGAGTGAAAGAGTAACTGTTTGAGATGACATACAGTTGAGACTTGCAAATATTTTAATGATGATGGGACAGAACCAGCAGAAAGAAATAATTTGAAGACTTTGAGAAAAAGGGAAACAATGTATACAAGATGAGCCTAAGGAGAGATCCAGAGCACGGGTGAAAGGAAACCCCTTCCACCAAGGTAGGAGGAGGAGAAGGTAAAGACCAGGTGTGTTTTGCAGATATATTTGTTAGGGAGGAAAGGGGAAGGTAGGGATGGATGGCAGTTCCGATTGTCTGCTGAGAGTAAGGGAGATGGTGATCAAACTATATACAGACTTGAAGAAAGTTGTATAAGTTTGAAGTAGCTGTTGCAGAGAAAAGAAAAAATAACAATGGTGGAGATAGAAGATTTTCAGGGCAACATCAGGGGCCCAGCGATGATGAGAGACCATGATTTTATCAGTGGCCCAATCCCATTGTTGCATGATTTTCTCCCTTCTCTCCAGCAGAGAGGGAAGTAGCCAGGATTAAGTGCACAGAAAGCATATGTTAGATTGATCTAGGGTAGAGGAGTTTTGCCCACTGGATGCAACAGAATAAAAAAGAGATGGGTTGTTGCAAGTACCAGCTAGATTGTGTTTGAAGTGTTGGATCACCACATCTAGAGCAGGAGGGGAGGAATTGAAGGTTGGAGAGGACTGATAACAGAAAGAAATTGAGGTGTCCTTGTACTGGCACCTGGAGAAAGTTCAACAGTGGGTCTTTGGTAGTAAAAGGGTCTCAGAGTTTCATGTCCAACTGATCTGTCTGTAATGAATAGGCTGAATTACACTAAAAAGAGGACACAAGGGTAGAAAACTAACAGTGGTTATCTCTTCAGAGAGGGAACAAAGGAGGGGTACCAAAGATAATTTTATTGTTAAAAACACTCTGTAACTGTTTGAATTTTTTCAACTTTTTAAATTAAAAAAAAATACATATACAGATTTTTCGATGAATCTAAAAGGAGCAAGTTCACATGAAAGCAAGGAGACGAGGGAGCTGTGGAGATAGGAGGCTGTGGTTGTGGACTGGGGCCCTAGAGCATGTGATCTGTCTGTGGAACCC